>NW_024386982.1:2315339-2398926 GCF_900408965.1 Simochromis diagramma
TGGGCGCACCTGGAATAATACGATGGTGTGAGGAAAAAAAGACTTTAAGCTTTTGCTTCCACATCCTTTTCGCATGAAATTCAGTCATAAGTGAGTATATGAAAACATTAAAGAGATACTTTTCTGTATTCACAGTTTTTAAACAGGGACAAACATATGAGTCTTGCTTTAATGTCGACATTTCACACGGTGATGACACAAGGAGGCATTCGCCCTCATAAACCGTCATATCTTTAGTTATGACAACTGAGCATGTTGACAATCAAGGAGGCTAGAAGATTGTAGGGTTACCGTGACGATGATAGCAAAGTCCCGGTAGAACGATCCCGGCACAAAGGTTTTGGTGAGTCGGCCGACATTGGCTTGAGACCCAAATTTGTAGGCTGGATGACCCTCAAAGCCAGCAGTGAAGGACACAGAGGGAGGGAGGGGGAAGCCAATTAAGTCCGTTAGGTTCAGATAACTTCCTGAGCCTTGCTCTGACAGAGACAGACAGGAATAGTATATGTTAATAAATGCTGTACGTGGAGAGTGAGAGAGATAGAAAACAAGACAAAACACTGCTGCATTTTTCATTCAAGTTTTATTCTTTCAAATCCTTCCCAGAGACACTAAAAATCCTAAATGTGTAGTATATTATATTTAAAGGCAAGCGTTCTGAACACACACTGCAATATTTAGCCTTAAGTGCAGATGAATCTGATCCAAATTGCAGTTATCTTGTTTTAATGTCTCAACCTCCATCTTCATCCCATTTGTCTGCCCTGTGTGTTCCTGGTTAATTCGCCACTTAAAATGAGGAGGAGAGGTACTTGTGATCCTGACACGGTGTTAATTTGACTTGATTTGATCCAGACTCTGCCCACCACGGCTCACTGCTCTGCCTCGTATGGACATAATCCTCAGAAACAGAATAACCGGCAATTAGAGTGCTTGGTGCATATGTGAAGAGACGGTTTCACATTCCCTTGATTCCTCTCACTGTGAGGCCTGTCTCCCGTGGCGACACTCACCTCAGCATTCCTGGCGTGCTCGTCCCTGTTATCTAAATCTTTGTCACTTACATGCACGTGTATAAGATCTGCATAAGCTTAAGATCAAACATACAGGTCACCCATGTGAACGCACACAAACACCAGATCAGACAGATTAACATTTAGGGCTCTCTAATTCATCAGCCTGGCCAACAGGAAACATACCTGATTAGAGGGTTTGGTATGTGTGCCACTGTGTGTATGCATCACTCAGTGCACCGCTCACCCTTGCACATTTACACTTTTCTTCCTGCAAACAAATACACACACCCAAGCCCACACACCTCCAGTCCAGATGTGCAAGCATTAGTATCCTGCTATGGGAGAGCTGGATTTACAGCTGGACGTCCTAGTGACGACATCTGGGGTGTAGCAAAGTAATGCAGTAACTCAGAGCCAGTCTTCATTGTTAAAATACATATTTGCAGACTAGTTCAAAACACTGTTTTGGTTTCCATGGGTGGCTTCCCACTTCATAACAACTATAAAAAGGTCACTTAAAAAAGACAAAATGAATCCATTTCAATACTGGGCAGATGAGATGCGTGGCTACTTTTATTGCCTTACACGTTTTGTGGACTGGAATCTGAAAGATAAAACAGCCTGCTGTGTGCTACAGCCAGTCCAAAGTGTTGGTGAAGGAAAATAGCAGCACTTAGTCTTGGTTCTTGGGTTTGTATCTGTATAGTTTATGAATACAGCTTGCTAACCAAGCTTCACAGGCCAGTTAAGGCTTTTCAGTGGTGACAGCAAAGACGCAGATACTCAGACTTCTAAAGCAGACTCCTAAACCAAAGGGTAATGTCATAGTCGCTATAGCCATCTTGTCTATTTTGCAATTTAATTTGACCTCTGCACCAGTTTTGATGAACTTCAGCAGGTTATCATGATGGTATAGTGCAGCTAATTAAAATGTACTTGTTTGACAGGCCGAGCGGTTTCAAGTGATTAGTGTTGTCCATGTGTGAAGCTACTTCTCTGTCCATTACACACAGCCAGTTTCTTCAAAATAAGGTGCTATATCAACAGTTAATATAATGACTTAATTTCCTATATTGTAAGGTATAGAATTGATTCTAATTAGTGTTTTCATGATCGGGGCACTCTAAAGACCAGATTTACTCAGGTCTCTACACCAGGACAAAATGCTGTTTATATGCTGTCAGCATCAGCGGTTGTGGCACCGAAAATGTGGAACGATCTACCTCTCCACATTAGAAAGGCCCCGACTGTCACTCTTTTTAAATCGCATCTTAAAACATATTTTTTCACTCTGGTTTTCGAAACTGTATGAGAGTTACCGATTCTTTTATCCTAATTTTCTTTTAATTTGTTTACCTGTTGTTGTTGTTGTTAATGTCATTGTTTAATTGTTATTTTGTACAGCACTTTGGTCAGCTCCCTGTTGTTATTAAATGTGCTTTATAAATGAATGAATGAATGAATGAATGAGACACAAATAAATACAGTTTTGTTATTTTAACCTCAGCATAAAACTTTCGCAGCAGGAAAATCTCATGTGAATCAGAGCTTTAAACAGCGAGTGAAAAAAACACAAAAAACATCTGAATTTAAAAAAATGTTGGACCGACAAAAACTGGCCATTACATTTGTTCCTGTATGTCTGCTGCATGTATAAATAGTAACCCATTTGCTCAAAGTTGTATAAAGTATTTCAGTTAATGCCGTTTTTCAGCCTGTACCAATGCCCAGGACACATCAGAGTAAATATCTGTGCAACAATAACTCCCAGAGTGCCCATGAACAAATCCTGTGTTAATCACATGAAAGTGATTAACACTAGAACCAGCAAGAGGCTCATTTTGACTGCAGACTGAGGTGGAGCAGTGTGGATGGTGAATGAGACTGAAGCTGCAGGTCCTGTGAAGCAGAGGTACTCGTGGACGTGTGATAAACTTACAACAGTTCATTTATTATGTTTCTGGTTTTATTGGAGCCAGCTGTGAGCTTAATTTGAAAACAAGCTCTTCAATCTGTTTCAGTGTGTTTCATACCTTCTTTTTTATATACCTTGTCAAATCTGAGTTATTATCAAACAAATTTGTAAATGTAAATTAAGTATTTAACTATTTAACAGGACAGGGTCAGAATGATCCTCGTCCATGGTGGTTCAATACAGTCACACTCATGATTCTTGAAATTACATTTTATTAGTTTTATTGTTTTTTTGTTACTACTCCTCATTTCACTAATTTAATATTTTCATCAAAGTGTCATCATTAATAAACGGATTAATTCACCTAATACTCAGGTCTCAGCTAGCATTTTAGACAATCATACAGTATTATTATTATTATTATTATTATTATTATTAATATTAATAATATTATTATTATTGTTGTTGTTGTTGTTGTTGTTGTTGTGAACTTCAAATCTTAATCATAGTCATCTTGGTTTTTTTTATTCCTGCTTCTCAAACCTAATCCTCATCTTGGCCACATGAACGCCTAATCAGCTTGCAGACTTATAAAAACCAATATTAACCATGCATAACCTTTTAAACCCACCTCAGCCTTCGCATGCCACACAAAAGCTTCCTGTAGCTTGGCCCACTCTTTCCAGACGTCTCAGACTATAGACTAGGACTAGATCACATACTGGTCAGCAGGGATTCTGTTCTACTGAGATACACTTAGACAGGATGGAAAGACTGTGTAGGCCCACTCAACCACTGAACCATCAACATGACCCAGTAAACAAATAAAGAGAATCTGAGGTGTGAACAGGTGTAATCCTGTCACATTTATGCATAATTACCCGCTCGATGCTTTGAAACATAACTTCCTCTGCAGTCACTCAGAAGCAGAAAATGGTTACCTGGTGCTGTTGTTATTAGAAACTAGTCACGTATGTAGTAATATATAACAGTACAAACAGTTAACTGGAGGATATATTGATCACCCAGCTTTGCTCAGGAGTACTGAGTTCCTCACTGGTTAAATCCCGTCTTTTACACACTTCATTGTTAGCAAAAACCAAACCAAAGCTAATGACTGTCACAGCATAACTTTAAAGACATTTTAATTTCTGTTTTACAAATAAACCAGCCTTTACAAGGATATATCACGTAACATTTTTGGTTTCAATTTGTTTCCAGTCTAAGAGATGATAAATGAGATCTTTGCTTTTTTATGAAATATTGCCACATGTAGCATTTACTGACCACTATTAATGCTACAGCACAAGTAACACTGAAACATTTTTCACAGTCTTTCTGTGTTTCATTTTGTGTAGTTTATCAATCACACACACACCAATAGATACATCTGGGGCAATTACAAGTTCAATATCAAGTTTACTGAAGATCAGAGGAGCTGGGGATCAAAGCACCAACCTGCCAGTTCGTGAATGAGCCACTGCCTGAAATAAGACAACTTATTTAAAAACAAGCCAAGCAGCTCTGGATCTTTAGTCTGACCACTAACCAAATCGGATTTCTCTAATGGCTAGTCCCAAATGTATGGAGCACAATGGAGCCTCCCAGAAGTTAGAACACCCGCTAAACTCACCATTTCTCCAGTGTTTCAGGGGTTTGTCCGAAGACCCACTTTTACTGTCTCCACCTGCAGTCTTCCCTGTAGGAAATGTCCAGTGATCTGCAGTAGTGAAACCAGACGGTGACACTCCTGAGCTGGGCTGAGTGGGGGTCAAAACAGACCCTTCTGTGTGAACACCCTCCACAGCATTCACCAGCACCTCGTCCACTTTTACTGACCACACTGGTGTTGTGCCCGGGGTGTCAGAAAATCTTGGATACGTCACGGTCGGAGAGGTAACTGAAGGAGGAATGGTGGTGGTTTGAGGATTTCCCCAGAACAAACTCCACCACTGGCCACTCACAGGAGAGAAGACGAGGAAGAAGAGTGCAAGGGAGAGGTGTGCAGGTTCCATCATCTGCCTGCGTCTCTCTCAGGTGGATGCTCTCTGATCTGTATGAGCGCAGATATTGCACACATGCAAACATATAGGCAAGGAAGATGCTGAGGGTCCAATTATGAGAAGTTACTTTCTGCAGAGAGCAGAAGTAATCCAGGTGATCCAGGGGGACGAAACAAAACAAAACAAAAAGTGAAAAAACAAGCCGTTTGTCTCCTGCTGCCTCTCTTGTCTCTTTTCCTCTTCGTTATGACCTCTCTCTCCTGCCCTGTTTCCACCCCCCCCTGACATCTCCTCTCTGCACACCCCCACCCTCCTTTTTCTCTGTGTAATTATTGACTCCCCCTACTTTGGAGGGGGACTCTACACCACAGCTGACTTGACTTGATTTTTCTCTCCCGTTGCCTCGCAGACAAGAAGATTAGAGCGTTCGTTAACAAGGCCTCAATCCTCCACCTCCTTCCGTGCATCTACTGCCATTTCTGTGATCACACATGTGGTCTAAACGTCATGACGCACACTGACTGTTATAAAGCAGAAACACAGTGGGAGTGGGGCACAACCATGTGGTCTACACGCAAATATCATCCCCATGGCCGCATGTGTGTGATAAATTAAAAAGTACATGTATCAGTAAGGAAGTGTTTGACATGCCTTTAATGAAATATAATGACATACTGCGCTGCATGTCTGTGTAAGCGCTCAGGTGTTCAGGTCTCCATCATCAGACTGAGGTTAGGATACATCATACTGTGGACAAGTGGAGCAACCAGACTGCTTTCAGAGGGACTCAGAAACGTCATTCTTATCATTTGCTTATGAAGACATGCCTTCCTAAAGTAGCATGAAAGTGCACCATGAAGACCGACTGACATGCAGGCTTTTCTAATGTGAACCTCAATTATCTGTCAAGGTCATAATGTTATTAATAATGTTTTTCTCTTTAATTATTGAGACATTTTACAAAACAAAACTATTTAGATAGCTGAAACTGGTTAGTGGATGTAACCGTAACATGTTTTGTCATTAGTTGGGTGGTGTAGAGTCCAGAGCAGTGGCGAAGCCTTTGGACCCCACAGACTCCATAAATATCACCCACAGAAATATTGCATTGTTGTTGCCAGATTTATGTTTGTGCAAACCTACAAAAACACCTCTAATAAAGCTTTGAGGGATGCCTTTTAAGGCTCAGCTTGCTCTACATTCTCACTGACATAAATATATCTATTTATTTAGAGTTGGAGCTGCAGCTGAATCAGTCTCTGTTTTTCACTATTTTGGGATAGCCTACTATTATTATATATTATATAAAAACATTTTTATGATATATCAGCAGCTATACAGGCATAAGAAGAACTTTTTACTTAGTTACTTTACACATAATAGTTCCCTGTTCTGTCTTGGAGCATGATCAGTGGTTATCTAAGTCCTCACCATCGCTATCAAGTTTGAAACTATTTTTGTCTGTGCTGCTTTGGGGTGGACCAAACCACTAGCAGCTCATAGAGGGGGGAGAACATCCCAAGAAAGTTGTAGTCCAACACGCTAACATTAATAACTATTTTATTTGGTTAAGAATTCATTTTTTCAAAATTTCACATTTCACCGCTATTTTAAAGAGAGTCTCTTGCAACTTAGCCCGACCATATCTGGTGCTACGCTGGCCCCGATTTTGTTGATCATCATACTAAATGAGACTACAGTGAATCAGGAGGGAAAACATTGCAGAGGCATTAGAAGGGAGGTTTCTTTTAAGAGCACAGAGGGAAAGCTTTGCTTCAGTGCGTCCTTTGGCACATAGTTTTTCGGTCACTTTCTACATACATTTCATACATTCCACTGTAACATAGAAATTGAATAAAAAAGTAAGAAAATTATCAAATATTCATATTATGTGATATTAGATAACATGTGAGAAGACTGCGGTTTAGAGATTGAATGTGTAATTCTTATTCAAAAACAATGAGTTATTCGTGTAATACTAATGTTTTTGATTGTAGTTACATCTCATTCTTAGTTTTTGACTTGTGCTCTCATGTATGTGTCTATAACTAGAAAAGCTAAAATTTCCATCACCATTGCCAGAGAATGGTGCTGTTGACCAGTCATAACATTCCTTAAAAGCTTGTTGGGTAAAAGCAGGAAAATGGCTTCACCTTTAATAGCAAGCGCTCATTTGCTCCCTGACGCAAAATTATGATGATTGTTTCTTAATTGCACGATAAAAGGTTTGGACTTCACTCTGCTGCCGCTCACTGATCACAGAGCGAGGACAGGGGCCCCACGTTGCTGATGACAAAGGCATGACTGTTCTCTTGTGTTGTGTCTCTGTAAATGTTTGGTGAGGTCCAGGACAAAGGCTGGATTGGTGGTAATGACTGGATTGTGATGTTTGTTTAGGTTTGAATTTACTTGTACTGTTTGCTGTTTTTTTTTTTGGAATGGAAGTGATTATTTATTTGAGCTAAAAAACATTTGATTCTGTATATTTCAGTCACATTTTTATTGAGGATAAAGAAACCATTTGCCAACCAGTTACTACAGCAAAACAGACGTTTTGCTGTAGTAACAAATGTAACTCAAAAAAACTCAAGTCTCGGCCATGTGTTGTGTGATTTACTTACAGAGTTGAACAAGAACCTAATTCTGTTATTCAGTGTTTTATCCAAGTATTAGTGGCTATCAACAAGTAGCTTTTACTGTAGCTACATCAATCACAGACTTTGTTATGAGGTTGAACTAATTAAAATGAAAAATGGCAACCAGAAACTGTCAATCAAATCGATTTCTTCTTAGCTATTCTCCTACTGGTTGGATGTCTGGCTGGTCACAGCAAAAAGACCAGCCAAGGGGAAAAAAAGAAACGCCCAAGAATTACAGTATTGTTCAATGCATTGTGTAGTAAAGAGCAGAATACTTCATTTGAACTCATAGTTGAAAGTACTGCTTTTATTAATATTATCCACTTCTTTCGTCTGTTTCCTTGTTTTCCACTTATATTTTAACTTAAACTCATGTCTATGCTAAGTCTGCTAAGCCTGTTAGCAGAATCCAACCAACTACCTAACCCAGTGATTTCATGTTCTGCAATTCAACTTTATTTACACAGCGCCAAATCACAACAACAGTATTTGTATTGTAAGGTAGACCCTACAATAATACATACAGAGAAGAACTCAATAATCATATGACCCCCTATCAGCAAGCACTTTGATGACAGCGGGAAAGAAAAACTCCCTTTTAACAGGAAGAAACCTCCGGCAGAACCAGGCTCAGGGAGGGGGCGGGGCCATCTGCTGTGATCGTTTGGAGTGGTAGAAGGAAGACAGGATAAAGACATGCTGTGGAAGAGCCAGAGATTAATAATAAGTGTGATTCAGTGCAGAGAGGTCTATGAACACATAGTGAGTGAGAAAGGTGACTAAAGAAGAAACACTCAATGC
Organism: Simochromis diagramma; assembly: GCF_900408965.1. Classification (NCBI taxonomy): domain Eukaryota; kingdom Metazoa; phylum Chordata; class Actinopteri; order Cichliformes; family Cichlidae; genus Simochromis; species Simochromis diagramma. Next base: position 2,323,714 of record NW_024386982.1, read on the forward strand.
ATCATGGGAATCCCCCAGCAGCCTACACCAGCATAACTAAGGGAGGATTCGGGTCACCTGATCCAGCTCTATGTTATTTATGTTACTCATTAAGATAAGATGGGGCCTGAATAGTGTGTAATGGCACAAGGTGTTGCTGAACGTGCTCTAAAAACTTGAACTTTAAACACTTATTTCCTTAATTAATCCAGTTTCACAGAGAGTGTTAAATCTGACAGTTTTCTGAGTAGGGCTCCATCATGTGAATGAGACTTTTACTGACATGTATGTAATAAACAATGTAATAACAATGCCTAAACTAGCCTGAAATTAACTAGCACCTGAACTCTTGGTTTGTAGATTTGAATAAGGGTTTCTAGCTTGTAAAATAGGACTTGTACAAATCTGCAAATTTATCAGAAATTGTTATAAATTAGACTATTATCTCTTAGTGGTTGTAATAAGAATGTAAGTGTTGCAACTGCATCAGAAATATGAGTCAATGAGCTGATGCCAAATGGAGCCTTTTGGCCACATTCAAACAGTAAATGAAAAGAAAGTGCTTATTTGCAAACATGACCCCAGTCGGGCTTTATGTTGTCAAAAAGTAACAGAAAGAAAGTTGAGCTCTTATGTGCGAAGGCGAACGTGGTGAACTGCTCCACATTCTTATGAGTATTTACAGACCCCTTTTTTCTATACATGCTGACCCCATTTAGGGCCCCTGGATTCCAGGAGGAGTAACCCCTTCACCCTTCACCTCTCTCTCACTTCCTGCTCTACCTAGCAACTGCTACAACAATAAATGCTAATTGGTTTACTGTCACAGCCAATCCCATGGATGAAACTAGGAATTTATTTACAAAAAAAATTACATTTAAGTGTCTCCTGGAAAGACAAAGGAAAATCACAGAGGCGTGTGTCTGTGTGGATATTTTGATATAACAGTTTTAGTTACAGAATTTCTTTAGATGACGTAAGATGCCGATTTTAAACTAAAATGTGTCCTGCTTTTGATTAATAATCAGAAAACAGTGATATAGATTTATGTACATAAATGTGTTAAGATAAACAAGCTGTACAAGTATAACTATGACACATGGGCACATGGTGTCATTTCTAATATCAGTATATTCAGAATCAATAAAATCAATGAAACACTATATTGACCACACATTAAGACACTGCAGTTAAAATCATACTGTGCTTCGTTCACACATGCTAGCACTCTGCCACCACCTTGTGGTCAAAAACAGTAAATTGGCTAGAGTTTAAAGAAGACCAGGATATTTAACTGGCTTAGATGTCACAACGCAATCCATCAAAATTACTGCAAGATAAAAATAAAATCCAAAAGAAAAATAATACTTGATATAGTGCGATTTTGTGCCATTTAGTTACATTTTATTTATACAGCACCAAATTGACGCAGCAGTGGCCTTAAGGCACGTTTTTTGTAAGGTGAATGTTCTATCAGAGACAACACCAGCAAGCAGGAGATCTCCTATGAGCAGCAGTTGGCGACACATTACGTATTGGTGTGAGGTTAATGTGTTGTGATCTGTTACAGCAACATTAACCATTGACTGAACTTTTGCCACATTGTGCACTAATGCAACGCCGTCCAAATGACACAATCACAGCATGAATAGTGATCAAGAAGCACTTGAGCTGAGCTAATGGGAGCTGTGATAGTGCGCACAAAACACTTAGGAAGCAAGACCACAACTAGCAAGTTGTGCTCTTTCTTTTATCTACTACTAAAATGTAGTAGATAAAAAATTGGAATTTGGTGTCACTTTTGCTCTTTGTGTGTGTGTTCATAAGCCCGAAGTGTGTGTCTGCATGCGCTCTTGGTTTTGTGTGCTTGAATGTACAAGTACTTTGCCAATTAGAGCGAAAGAGGTTTTGGTTCTCAGGGTTAGAACAACAAAAGAACTCATTTACGAGGCACTGCAGACTGTAACCTTTTTTTAGAGGAAGATTACACGTCATTTTTGAAACTGTTCATACAACATTCTTGGACACTTATCTCGAGGCATTTTACAAGCACAAAATTATGCAACTCACAAAGAATTTATTTGTTTTTTTGTTCTTTTAAATTTGTGTGTTTGCGTTGCTGTATATTTTACCCCAGTAAGTTTGACTGACGCCTCGTCTTAACCAACCCTAAAGACTGTAGCTGGGTGGGTGGGCTGCACAGCTGTCAACAGAGAGGACCTGTTTTCAGGTATAGGTGTACCTCACACACTTTCAGACTCCCGAACATGTGCAGACGCTGCACCAACCAGCCAAGCAGTAAATGAAGCCTGTGTTGAGAAGCTGTTTTCCCATCCCTCCCTCACTCCTCTTCCACTTTTCCTGTGTATGTATTTTCAGTTTATATTTCTAGGCCTTTCTATTTGAAAGAGTGTCCAAGAAAGGCTGCTCACACACTAAAAACTAACACTGTCATCAGCTTATGAGTGGCCAAGAAAACCACAGACAAGAATCAGTGACAACACTAAAAGTCAGCTCCACGGCTAAAAGTAAAACTTAGCAAGAATAATTTGGCTGCTATGCTCCTTTAGGACATTTGAGCGTCATATGTGATGGCAACTAAAAAAAATAAAGGGAAGTGGAGCGAAAAATTCAGAAGGGAATAAAATAACTTAAAGCTGAAATATGTATATGTATGTTGACCAACTGGTTTACAGTGTAATGGAGACAACATGGCTGTTACATAACAGAGGGACAGCAACGTTTCTGCATGTGCGCCTGCACAAAGTAAAGGTGACTGTATGATCAGAAAGACAGCAGCGTCTGTCCTTCTGATTGGATCTCCTCTGTGCCCAGGATGACAGTTGGGACACAAAGAATTCCTGGAATGTGAGAGATGATGGGAGATGTGCACAAACAGGGGCACACACATCCACACACAGAGAAACGGTCACACTTTTTGTGGGCTCTTTGATCTGCTGGCTCAGCCTACTGCCACAGTGAAGACAAAAGGGGGACCACCTGCAGAGGGAACGGCCATTGTGGCCTGGGAATGAGTTAAAATCTATCAGTCTCTATTAGATGTCTTCTGTGTAAGTTCAAACAACAAGTTACCAGAACGCCTCAGGCTGGGGTGAGGGTGCCCGAGAAATCAGTCGTTTCAAACAAACGAAGAAGTGCTTTACAAAATCCTACAGTCCGAGGTAAAAAAACAAACAAACACCCAAAACACGTAAGGTAATAATACAATGCTTACCCACAAAATGATGACAAGTACAGAAAGGTTTCTTCTATACAGTGATAAAATCAAGTAACCCTGCCTGATCTACTTCAGCAAGTTGTTCCACAGTCATGGTCCCTAAACAACTCTGCTAGAGATTTTAGGAGTGTTCAGGTGTGTAAGGGATACATTCGAAAATTTGAAAATTAAATGAACACCTACAGTCTAGGGACATTAATTGCCATTATGTGGATCCTCTTACAAGATTTAATTAATTTAAATGGGACCAAGTCACAGTCCCCTCAAGGAGCTTTATAATGTAAGGACCCTATAATAATTATTAACAGCTATGAAAAGTTGTCAGATATTAACACTTAGATTCAAATTAGCTTAATTAAATGTAAGTAACAGCTCATGAGTTATTTAAGAAATAGAACTGGAAATCATGTGCACAAAAATAGAAGAATGCAGAAATTATAAATAGAGAATAGCAAAGGGCCAGGGACTGAGCCGTGGGGCATCTCACTGGAAAAGTTACTATTTTAATGTATAGTATGAATATTAAAATCTTCTTTTTCTTGGCATGGAAAAAGAGGGGGAGAGGGAGCAGAGCAGGGACAAAAGAATAGAAGCAGACACAGAAAGAGGTTAAAAAACAAGAAGAAAACTATGAGTCAGAGAGGTTAGCAGAAGGAGAGTCGAGCCTCAGGGCAGGATCAACCCAAACATATGACCTGCTCACACAGACACAGAGACTGAGTGAAGACAACCTACAGTCCAAACGTTGGCTTTCAGCAATACTGATTCTTATGTTTGAGGGCACACATGCACCACACATATCTGAATGTCTCAAATCACTTAAATCGCTTTCAAATTTGTGTCCCCTTTATGAAGGCCTGCATCGCACAATGGAGAAGTCATAGGGCTACACAATACAGTCTCAGGAACAGTTAACTAGACAAATCAAGAACGTGCTCCACGGTAAATTTGTTTATTCGTATTATTATATTAGGTTTCCCCATGTCTCAGTGATCTAAATCTTACACAGTATACAAACTGGGTGCTTTAACAAGATCACTCAAAGGTTAAAAGTGTTATAGCGAAACCTTTTTTGTGGATTTTGTTAGAAGGGTTAATAAACATCTCAGTTCCAAAAAATCTGAATTTTCTGGCTATTTTCTGATGTGTTGGGTCTTACAGTGCTACAGATGAACTTCTCACCTTGAACACACTCGTACCCTGATATTGGACGCACACACACACAAAAACTCAAACACACAAGTTCAGTCAATGGCACACTGTAAAGCCTACAGAATATTTCAGATAGAGGACTGCATTGTTGTTAGGAGGTCAGAGGTGAACATCTGCAGAAGGACAGTTTCCATTACATCAAGTGTTCATAGCTATCACCCAATCAGCCTAAAGTCCCTTTTTCCTCCTCTCACCCTTACTTCACCTCTAGAAACACGCAATCACGCAGACACGCACAGAAACAGAGTGAGACACACACAGGGAGAAAAAGAGGTCGTTGCTGTGAAGCTCAGGGATGTTTTTGCCTCAGTGCATGAATGTATACTGAGGTAGACTGTAGTCTACCTGTCTGCATATAACACACATGCAGATGCAGACATAAGCTGACGACAACAGCGAAATCTATTTTCCAAAGTTTATTTTCTAAAACTGCTTAAATCCTGTTGAGCTGTTTACATCAGCCTATGTCCTGCTTATGCATTAGTAGGGCACAGGGAACTGAATGTGAGATATTCGGCGTGTGTGTGTGTCTGTGATCGGATGTTTGCTCAGCTGCAAGTGTTGTTCTCAGAGCCTCTTGTCTTGCTCCAACGCGAATGCTAATGAAACACAAGGAAGGCAGTGTAAGGAGGTGATTCTTTAGCACATATGATCCTGTAAATACTGTCACATTATCACAGTTACAGTATAGAAGGTGTGCATCCCACTGGGCAGCAGTCCAGGACTATAAGACAATTTGGATCCTTCACGCCAATGATGTCATTCCTGTTTGTGTTTTGAAGGCCTCGCCATTGTGCATTGTGACAGATTTTTGCTGTGAACTGTCTGGAATGAAAGGCAACCTTTAGAGAAATGCGACAGGAAAATATTATCTCATGTTTGCTCCACATGTCCCTCTGGCAAAGGACCATCTATCGGCATCCACCCACTGTGCACCACAGAAACCACTATTGTTCAGAATTCCAGTAAAATGCTAGAAAGTGTCAATTTAATTATGCTTTTTCTGTGCATCGGCTAACAGATAGGTGTGACTTCAGGAGAAATTCCTTCATCAAATAGTTTAACAAGTAGTTAAAGTTTGATAGTATTCATTTACACCTGGCGCAGGCTTTGTCTTTAAAGCTGGAATACAATGCGGATTTTTCCTAATGAATGATCTGAAGAATCAAAAAGGTTTGGTCATCTCTGCAGTTCTTTTACAACTGTAAAAGACAGACCTAACATCGAAGAATCTCAGGACCCTGCCATCACCCCACCACTTTCCCCACTTGAGTAGCCTCATGGTTACTTGAAGGCTGACCAAAAGTCTAGTTACATGGCCTCACCAAACTCCTCCCACACCAAAGTTATTGCCAGAGCCGGTTGGACTGCTGGTACCTGTCAGCTTCAGAGTCCCATAGACTAACCAAGGCTGATGGGACTCTTTCTTTAGCATGACTGCTCTCTTCACCACCAAAGGATATATGTTTTGGGCAGGCCTGTCCAGTATCCCTTCCTTGCCACCTGATCCAACTCACCACCAAGTGGTGACCAGTTGACTGCTCAGCAGCTAAGTCATGCAGCGACTGATGGGAAAAAAGTGATCACCAACCTGTGACCCAGGGTGTCTTTTATACCAGAGTTGGCAAAAGTACAGACATTCTGTACTTAAGTACAAGTACAAATACTACTGTTAAAAAAATACTCCAGTAAAAGTACTGATTCAACTTCTTTACTCAAGTAAAAATGAAAAAGTTCAGTGTCTGAAATGTACCCAAATAGGAAAGTAAAAAGTAGCTCTTTGGAGGACGTTTCCATTTTTGTGCAGCGCTAACTGAACCTTGTGCTGTCTTAGCATAATGATAAAATAATATCAGTAGATGGGAATACAAACTTTAACTTTTTTTATTTTTAAAAATCGAATTATACTCAAATTGAATCTGAAGAAAAAGAAGGATGATAAAGGATTTGGTCTATTTTCTGTTGCCTACATTGTAGAGGGCGGCTTTGTTTTTAAATAGTAAAATGTGTACAGTCAGAGGTTAAAGTGGATTTATCAGGTGGGAAACCCTAAAATTGTTTGCAATGTTTCATGCAGATGTGTCACGAGTTGTCCTAGCTGATTTCCATCCTCTACACTGAAAGCACACTATTTCTAGTGTCTTTTTTCTCCAAGGTATAAAGTTGGTATGAAGGTGGAATGGATGTCAGCATCATCAGCTAAAGATTCACATGAATCTGTGCTACAGCTGATGTAACCGAAATCTGACCATGAAAGCACAGCCACTGTGCAGCAGTCACACACTGTTCTTTACTCCATCACAGTACAAACGTAGCTGTTTATCCTGCAGAGGATTGTCATGCAACCTTTAAATAACACAGTGAGTTTACCTCAGTTTGTTTTGCATGTTTCACAATATGAAAAATATCCAATCAGACCCAGTATCTGATTTAAAAACATGAGGACTTACACTTTAAATTTCCAGCTAATCAAACACCACTGAGCAGTTCTTACCTTTAAATCTAACCTGTCTTCTGCCTTTCCTGTCTTTCTTATCTTTCTCCATCTCTGAGTGAAGTTAGCTCTCTTTCCTTTCTCTCCCTGTGAAATACAGCAGCTGGCCCTTTAGCTAGCGACACGCTGTGAGACAAACTGCACACAAACAGTTTGTGTTTGAGCTGATAGAAACGCTCAGTGACACTAAGGTTAAAATAGGATGGCAGTCACCTTGTGATTAGGTTGCACAGTGATTTCATGAATTTTTAGACACTCAGAGACCAATTGCAAGTAATTGTGGTGACAAACTGGTTGTGATAAACAGTGGTTGAATTTGCAAATCCCTAAACCTCTTGGTGACCACTTTTGATTTGTTTTCACGTGGATTTCCACAGCAGACAGATCCACATGTTTGGCAGAGATTTTATCCTACATATACCTCCTGACACAGGGCTTGTGACCCCCTGCAGCTGGGTTTGTAGTTATAGTTAATAGTTAATAGGCTAACAAGTGGTCCAGCCAGATTAACATTTCTGATAACTGTTCAATACGTCAGTGTTGTTGAATCAGGAACTTTAATGACCTCCTTCTAAAGTGGTGTTCAGTGTTTTGAACATCAGCCACTTCATCTGACTGTAGGGAGAGGCTGTCTGCCTCCAGGTCAGCAGTGGTGCCGTGTGAAATTTTGTCGGCTAGAGGAGGTAAAGATGGCATTTTTTTTATTGATGCTAATTCTATAATTCACACAATCTTTGTAATTCTGTTTTTCATAGTGTGACTATAGCATGAGGCATATCTTATATTTGTTCTCAAAGCAGCATATCAATCAAATCATTAATAATAAGAGCGGCATATCAATTGAAGAGAGTGTTGTGTTGTGTGTTGAGATGCTTTGGTGTCTCCTGACTTGTTGAAGGTCTCTGAAACCTGTGCTTCGTGGCCTATGCACCTGTCAGAAAGGAGACATTCAGGTAGCTGCAGCTAGGTGAGGTAAAATAGAGGAGAAGCTGATGTTGCAGCAAAAGGTTGCTGCAGGTGTGAAAGCCTGCTCTTCCATCTGCTTGTTGTTGTTTTTGTGCTTTTAGATTTAATGTGAATTATCTCAGTTAAATTCATCATAGTCCTCCAACAGAAGCTCTTGTTTGTTTTTCTGTGCTTCTCTTCATATTCTCTACACCCCCACCCCACACCCATAGGATAGTTGGTGGAGATAGCTCCTCCTCCCTAAGCATGCCTGTGCCTGTTAAAATGGAGTTTTCCCGGTTGCCAAGTGCTTGCTCATAGGTAATCATCTGACTGTTGGATGTTTCCTCTCTGATACAGTTGCTATGTAAATGTTTGACTATTATCATCTCAGAGGGCTGAATTCGGCTTTGCTATTCTAATTCACATGTGGCTTTAATAAACTGGATCAGTGTAAGTAAGATTAGCCAGTTCTAGATGTTGGTCTTCTAAGTGCCACAAATCGAGGGGCAGCTGGTCATTCTCTGGCAGATAACAGCCAGGTATCACAAAATCATTTGAGTCTCTCATTCATCAAAAGCGCGGAAAGCCAAAATAGGTACTGAAGAACTGAGTGCACATTCACTGTTCCTCAGGGAACGATAAGGGCTAAGGGAAAGAGAAATGTCTGAGCTGATGTAAAACAGTTGACAGTGAACCGTACCGCAGAATGTCACAACACAGAACTTGGAAGATCTTGGTGTGCTCGAGGACAGCGGTCTCCAACCTTTTCTGCGCCACGGACCGGTTTATGCCCGACAATATTTTCACGGACCGGCTTTTAAGGTGTCGCGGATAAATACAACAAAATAAAACTAGTACCGGTACCGAAAAAAAGAAGATTTATTCATAACACACGTGAAAAGACCAAGGAAAAGAGAGTAAACGATAAAAACGATAACAAAATAACGCTGAAAACCGATAAAAACCCTGAAAACCAGACATTTCACACCTGAGCCTCAACTCTTGCGGCCCGGTACCAAACAACTCACGGACCGGTACCGGTCTGAGGCCCGGGGGTTGGGGACCGCTGATCTAGGACAAAAGCTTGTTGTGAGGAAATTAAATTGCTACATGTATATTGTGTATGAGCTCTCTCCTGGATTGAAAATTTGGGATTTGCTGTGCCATAACTTCCCTTTAAGCTTGGAGTACAGCATCATGAAAATCAAGTTTGCATTACTTGGGATTTAGAGTTTTAACAAACTGAGTGTGTGTTTATGTAACACTTTCTATCTGCAAACAGGAAAAAATGGGCATAATTTCTGTGCCCACAGAGTCAGACCCAAAACGCAAAATCATTCCCAAGCATAAACACAGACGCAGAAGAACCGTGTACTGTCAACATTTTCCTTAAACTTGGACATTTCGTGGCCTGTTTAGCAGAGGTAAATGAGTGAGTGCAACAGTTTGTCGTGTAAAGTCAGACAGACAGGAACATGAAAGAAATTTGGGACAATTCAGACACTTATATCTGTAAATCTGTACGAAGCAGTGTTGTGGACAGACTTGTCCATAAAACCCTCAAAAATGTATTTTGAGATCAATCTGTAGCACAAATTTTAAGGGTGGGGCTTTAACAAAGGGAACGCCATTGTTCAATTCAATTTTAGCCCGACTGCTGTACTGCATTCACTTTAAATTAAGATGTATTTAAGGTTAGGAAAATGTGAGTGGAGCTAACAATGAGAAGAAATATCTTCAAACAAACTGGGCTCCTCTCATAGGCAGCTGCTGTCTGATGTGATCTCAGTAGCTTTAAACTCATTTTCATAGCTCTGTGGCTTCCAACAGTGTGCAGATGATTGTGAACTGAGGAGCCACAATTCTTCCATAAGATAAACAGCTGGTCACCACTGACCTCAGGTATACAGTTCAATTCAGTTTTGTTTATATAGTGCCAAATCATGACAGCAGTCGCCTCAAGGAGTTTTATATTGTAAGGTAAAGATCCTACAATAACACAGAGAAAACCCCAACAGTCAAAGGATATATACAGATAGTCCGGCTCACTCACACATGTAGGCAAGCTGACCCACCATACACACTACAGTACAAAGAGATACTGTTATCTTTTAACCCATATGACAATAAAACCTTTACTATCATCCAGCATACAGTATTTTTCTTTTTTTTCTTTTCTATCCAGAGAGGGCCAATTATCCTCTAAGACCTGAATGTATGCCAAAACATGAGAAGCTCACAATGGGGCTGGGCTACAGCTACAAGCACAGTGGCAGTTAAAGCTATGTCATTGCTGCAGTCATAGTCACGCCTACAGCCTGTCTCTGCACATGTTTTTAACTGCAGAAAACTTGGACTTGTCATAGAAGGGGTAGCACATTCATGATGGCTGCATTCCATCTGGCTGAGGCTATGCTGTTTTGATTGCTTGGGCTTACAGAGACACATAATAGAGTTGAAGCATCATTTATTCCACTGGTACTTTCCCTCCTGCAGTTAGTGAAAATGTATACTGGGGGAAAAAAGCCATAATTCCTTGAAGCAGTCTGCAGCTAGGATATCTATCTAGCTATATCTAGCAGGCGGAGCTGAGACCATGTCATTGGGTTATTTTCCCACTAAAGGAGTCCAAATGGGTGTATACATCTAAAATCATGGGCTTGCTAGTGTATAAAAGGGAAATAGAGGTTTGTGGTATGTCTCTCAAGCTGTCAAACTGAAACACCACACTTCACACCACCCTGAATCCTCCCTTAGTTATGCTGCAATAGGTGTAGGCTGCTGGGGGAGTCCTTTGATTCACATTGAGTATTTCCTCTTCAGTCACCTTTCTCACTCACTATGTGTTAATAGACCTCTCTGCACTTAATCATCTTGCTATTAATCTCTGGCTCTTCCACAGCATGTCTTTATCCTGTTTCCCTTCTATCACTCCAAACATCACAGCAGATGGCCCCGCCCCCTCCCTGAGCCTGGTTCTGCCGGAGGTTTCTTCCTGTTAAAAGGGAGTTTTTCCTTCCCACTGTCGCAAAAGTGCTTGCTCATAGGGGGTCATATGATTATTGGGGTTTTCTCTGTATGTATTATTGTAGGGTCTACCTTACAATACAAATACTGTTGTTGTGATTTGGCGCTGTGTAAATAAAGTTGAATTGCAGAACATGAAATCACTGGGTTAGGTAGTTGGTTGGATTCTGCTAACAGGCTTAGCAGACTTAGCATAGACATGAGTTTAAGTTAACATATAAGTGGAAAACAAGGAAACAGACGAAAGAAGTGGATAATATTAATTAAAGCAGTACTTTCAACTAAGTGCTTTGAGGCGACAGTTGTTGTGATTTGGCGCTGTGTAAATAACCCCTAACCCTAAATTGAATTGAATTCACTAAAGCAGCAAGAGTGAGAAGATGGAACACAAACTCATTTTTGATTACTTTTCTGACAGTAACATAAAGGGAGTAAAGCCTGACATTTGAGGCACAGTGCCATACACACTAACACACATTTTCCTTACATATACAAAAAACAAACTACGCTGATGTCCACCCGAACTCTCAAGAAGGTTTTAAATGTGGCATATTTGTGGGAAGTGGCTCAGTTAAGAGTTTCATAAATTTCATAAGTTAAACTTAAAACGTTCTCCTTCTCTGAAATCATCTGGAAATATTGTGTTCAAAATGACAACGTGTATCAAAAGTTGGAGAAGCAGGACATTTCTTCATTTGGTTTCTGTGTCAGGTTCTTGTGTGTATGTGCTCTGTACATGCACCAGTTTCATGAGAGTTACGTATCTTTATGTCTCTAAAACACTGGTTTAACATTTAGCTGTGAGGCTATGCAGAGACATTTGCAAGAGTGATAAACAATGCTAAACAATTCAGATGAAGCTCAGCGGTATCATGGTGTGTCCCTATCTTTATAATATACTGTGTTATGTTATAGTGATTGATGCTCATATTCAACACGACCAAAGATTCGTACAACAAGATTAGTCTGTGAAGGTTCTCAGTCATCCAGGTCATCATAGTCTAAAGAGCTTGGAGAGAAAAGCATCTGGACTTCTTTGAGTTCTTTGAGTTTAAAGAACAAGTACAAGTTTCACTTAATGTGCTAAAAGCTCTAAACGCCCAGTTGCAAAACTTTTTCTACTTTTTCATCAGTGTGAAAAGCTGATAAGGTAAAACCCCACAATAATACAGAGAAAACCCTACTTGGTGACAGTGGGAAGGAAAAACTCCCCTTTAAGAGGAAGAAACCTCCGACAGAACCAGGTTCTGGAGGAAGATGGGAGAAAAGCCAAAAGTCACAGCCAATCAAAATAAAGCTTAAAACAATTGCGATTAATTGTGCAAATACAGAAGCTTAACTCACATAAATTAGTGAAGTTTCAGACTTTTTTTCAGTTGGAAAAATGCTGTCTTTATATGCTTGATGCCCCAAAGCACAGATAGAGTGGAAGAGACACACAATGATAGTGATTCATGGCCAGCTTTTTCGAAAGAAACCATGGAAACAGTGTACTCAAACAGCAACAACAAACAGCTTCTCTTCAATGTTATGTTTGTTTTTTAAAAGCCATTACTTCAAGCTGTAAATCTGAATATTTATCTTCAAAAAAATCATCAGGTCAAACCAATAAATGCTTCTGATATTCCTTTCATTTCCTCGGCAGCAGCACAAATCCCCCTTCTTTCCTCATTTTGAACCCAGGCACACGCAGTTTTTCTGAAAATGCTAAAGGGTCCCAAAGTCAGAGCACTACATCACCTCTTTGAGCATCACATCATGGAAAATATGAAAGAAAGGCTATTTTGACTGGAAATTGAAAGGACCCTCAAAGAAACACCCATTATGCTGAGACTTTTTTTTCCCATTAAAAACAGAGCTGACCGTTACACTCATAAACCAATGGCACCTTTTACAGTTGGCCCATTGTGCCCAACTGTGTTCAAATCAAAGTCACTCTGGCTGAATGAGCACATTCCAGGCAGGACGTGGGACTGCAGCGAGGGCTCTCAGTGCTGTAATATACTGAAGACATTTAGGTAAAGGGTCTTTGATACACCTCTATAACATGCTTGCTTTCCAGGTTTTAGTCATAAAACACCAAAGGGAGCTTGGAGGGAGTTTTACTCCAGTAACATCAGAGACTGAATAAGGTCAGGAGTAAAAGTGATGTGAAGTCTTGGGTAAAACTGTTAAAAAGAAAGGCGGGCAACTGTCAAGTGCTAGTAAATGGCGGAAATTATGTTGTGGGCAGCAGAGAGAATTGAGTTGACATGTGGCTGTAACTAAGGTTTTTACACTAACAGGACTGACATTGTCAGCAGCACAATAATATGACTTGGTTTTACTGTACAGAGGAAACACGTCAGAAACAAGACTCCTACTGGGCTCACCGCACATCCATTTATATTGGCTAAACATTGAATCCTTTCAGGGCAATTCAACCAACGGTAAATGGAAAGTGAAGGTTCCTGGAGCTGGGGCATTTTTTTCGGTGGGGGAGTGGGGGTCTGAAGTATGGAAAACAGTTTTCAGCTGAAATTGCAGTGTAGTCTACAAATGTGTAAATCATGAATGACGATGAAGTCCACTCTGACCACTAAATTTAAGTCCAGTGTTGTGATTTCAGCCCTTAAAAGCATACCTAAAAGAAGTTATCTGATTTCAAGTTTCTAAACTCAGGAGAGTGTTTTTCCCACTGGCTCGTTTGGACAGAGCACTCATATATTCTAGACATGCATCCAGTGGACATTAAACTGATTTTAAACTGCCAGGTCAACAGCAGTGACCAATGGGACATTTGTGTGTGAGAAGAATTCACAGTGAGGAAGTGGGCTTCGTTTGTCTTTGCGTCCACCAAGGACTGCTACATAACATGCTCACGTTGTAAGAATGGATCTGACATGAAGAATTTCCTGTTGTGCTACATGTAAGGACATCTTTGTGAAATGACACTATCAGGAGTTCATAGGTGAAAACTATCCTTGTTCAGGGTGAGCTGATTGATTTCCAAAATCTTTAGGTTGCATCATAGTAGACCCAAGTTTGTTTACATTTCAGGCCCACACTGTATTATCAAAAATATTCACTCGTCTGCCTTCCACTTAAATTCATCCCAAAGGTTTTCTGTTGGGTTGAAGTCAGAACTCTGCACAGGCCAGTCAAGATCTTCTACACCAGACTCCATGTCGTTATGGCCCACGCTTTGTGCACTAATGTGTGGATCCTTAAACTTTTCCTACAAAGCTGGAAGCATGACATTGTCCAAAATGTCTTGGTATGCTCAAGTATTAAGAACTTCTTTTACTAGAACTAAGCGGCACAGCCATCTGTGGTGACTGGTTAGGGGTGAGGGAACCTTGCCCACTTCCAAGTCTTCAGACAGAATAATGCTTCCTTAACCGTCCCAAATAACCACCACAAGCTTCTAGGACCAAATCAACTCACACAGCTGTTTTATTTTTGGGTTAAAACAGCTGTGGGGTGCTGTACACTCTAGACTGTAAACGTATTAATGTCATTGCTGGATTTCTGCATTTTAAGACGAGATCGAAAGGCACTGACTCATTTTGTTAGCCTCGAGCTGCTATCGGAGGAGCTGTAGCTTTTTGCCTCAAGTCTCAACCCACAGGTTGCTGCTTTCTCTGGGTGCTGTGGGGGCGCACAGTGTCACGAGCTGTGTGAATAACCAATATCTCAGTGTTGACAAGTCTTTCCGAGACATATCAAGAACATGAGTTCTAACCAGATGTTCTAACATTATTTTTATCATTCATTGTCAAACATCACCTACACACCACTGACATCAAACTGGCACAGGATCAAAACATGCCACTTCAAAGCTCTGCCAGAACTCTCCTCCATAACTCACCGCACGCGCACACACACACACACACACACACACACACACACACACACACACACACACACACACACACACACACACACACACAGAGGAAACCCCCTCACAACATTACCATACAAGCACTTCACTTCTCACCCTGGTGCAGAGTTTGACTTCTCTGCCACTTCTACCTACATCATCATACGTAAAGGATTTAGGGGACAGAGGAAGCCTGGCCCATTCCCAAACAAACAAATAAACCATCACTCTCCTGCTGAGCTGTGAGCCGAGCCCCACAGCAGGCAGCCGCTGAATGAAAAGCACCACAGCAGGCAGAGGTGTGATAATGGAAATGGGAAGGGGGCTGAACCATATTGTGTGACTCATAATGGATCTGTGTGAGAGCAGTGGATTCAAGTCCAGACTCTTTTGTTGGCATTAAAGACGGTTAACTGCTATTTTGAGGAAGTTTTAAGCCATTTGTTTTACAAGAACTCTCCACCAGTTTAAGCTCTGCAAATTATTTGGGAATTAGTGAGGACAGGGTAGAAAGATGCTTTTTGGAGAAAAGCCTGTGAGGTCTGAGTGTTTTACATGATGTACATCAGAATGACCAGTCTTAAATTATTTTACTAGATCATGTATGATTACCAGATGTTTTCTAGCTGGAGAATAAGCACATAATTGTGCACGAATCCAAAGCAAAAATTTGATTTTTTGATGTATATTTATCAGATGATAATTTGAGCTAAAGGAGAGCGCAGCATAAAATGCATCTAACTGTGGAAAAACTAGTAAGTTAGTTGACATGCTAGCAGACCAGACACCGAATTGTCCATTCCTGAAAGATTTATTCTTGTGATTTTAGTCTTTGAGAGGAAAATCCTAGTTGTTAAAAATCATTTTTAAGAACTAGGATTTGTCAATAGTTTGGATTTTTGTAAGGTTTCAACATTACCCTGAGAAATTTCATCAAGCATCTCTCACCTAAGGAAAGTTCACTTAAAATCCCTAAAAGACAATGACTCGCTTGAGAAATATAGAAACGTCTACAACCGTAGATCAATAATTTGGCATCATAGTTAACTTATATGCTTACTTATTATGTGTCGATCGCTTTAAAACACTTTTGCTGTCTATAGTTCAGTGGGATTAATCATCAACACTAGGAAACATGTCCCTCCTTAGATCAAGCATCTCTGGGTCACTGTCCCATTTTCTTTTTGCAATCGCAGACCCGTCCCAGCTGTTACTTTCTTTATACAGGCCATGCTGAGCTGCAGCTGCGTGAACCTTACCTTCTGTAACCTGCAGAGCTGCTGCCAGCCAGCACAGCAGCATGGTAAGACACCATCTAAGAAGACACATCAGACACATAATGAAAGTTGCATTTGGAGAAATTCTGCATAGACTTCAAAAAAAAAAAAGTTAAAACACACTGCAAAAAAGTTCATGACACCGATTTAAAATTCCAGCTGAAAAGTAATAGCAGAAATCTAGCAGTGTATAGAAGAAATGAACAAGTCTGCTCTGAGAAATGCTTTTATAATTTCAATAATAATAATAATAATAATAATAAAAACAGTTATTTTATGCAGAAAATGTTGAGGTAAGATATAAATAACAGCTTCTTACCGCTGAGACATTTCAGTAAATACGCAAATCCAGCTTTGGAAGTAAACTCCAAGTACATGTGTGAGGCAAACTTTGTGGTCCCTCTGCCTGACTGTGCAGACCTGAAGTCACAGCGCTGCTCTCTCTCTCTCCCTCTCTCTCCCTCTCTCTCTCCCTCTCTCTCTCTCAGCACAAAGACTCCCTCAGTTCTGTCTCTGACTCTTAGGACCCACACAGTTGGGAAATTTGACTCCCTTGAAGGAAAAAAAACGTACTCTTTAGACCTTCTTTGTTAACCTGCTGGTTGAGACAATTTCCTTTGATTGATAATAACGTGATGGGCTGTTATTTAAAGTTAAACGCATCTACCAGTGAATCGACTTTCTATGTACAATACTGTTTAGAGTGCTTTCATTCATTGTACCTGCAGGGATATATTTGTATCATTGAAGTGAAAGAAATCCAGTAATGCTTCCTAATGAAAGAGTGACACAATGACGAAATCAAAGAACATGGCCGGAGCTTCCTGGTTGTCCTGGGTCAAAGATTTGTTGTTGGTCACCCAGTGATCCTCACTTCCCCCATCCCCTGTTTCATTCTGTACACACTCACCCTGAGAGATCACTTTACTGCCTTTCTCCTATAAAGCAACTTTGTACTGACCTGTGTGTCAGATATAGTTGATGGTAATTCAATAAACACCTACAATATAACAACCAAGGCTTTTCTGTGATACGGGAAGTTTTGGTGCCACCTCAGAGGAAAATGACGATACTAATAATGTGTGTACACTAGCCTCTCCATGAACCATGGAGAGGCTTCATCATCCAATCAAACAGTTGAATTAAAATGAAAAAAGAACAGGATTCTGCTTAACAATGAGCAGATGTTTGCACCTCTAAAAAGGTACCAATTATGAGCTTAACGTGTGCAGCATTAGGCTAAATGAGACAAAGCCTCATTTCTAAGAAATTAGAAAACAAAGAACATGTTTAATGTTTAAATAAAGAAGACATAGAGGATTTAACCACAGAATTGATATATTAAAAAAGAACAAATCAATATTCGATCAAGTGCAGTAGTTTAAAATAGCAGAGCTTGACCGTTTTAATCTCCTCTTAGACATTCTTTCTCAAGCTAGCAGAATGAAAGGATAACAGGTCAACAAGGTCAAAGGGAATCTGTGGAATAATCATGTCATGATGTTAACGCCCTGGCATCACCAGATTCTGGAATGATAATGTCTGTGAGAACAAGAAAAGTTACATTCTTGCTCACTGCATCACCTTATACTGAGAAAATGCCCTTCCTAAGACACTCTTTCTGTCTATCTATATATCTATCTAGACTCCTAGGTAGGAGAAATCTGTTATTTCTGCCTTTCAAGTTTAATAAAGGCCGGTAATGTTTGGGTTAAATTATTCATTTGAGATGGTTGGGTGGGTCCAGGTTGTACAAATTAGCATGTAGTAAAGGTCATACATTTCTTGTATCAGATGTGCATTTTTTAAACTAATTTTTCCACTCTCAGAAGGTGTCACTCTGCTGTACAATCACAACACACGTTTTCATTCTTTTTCTCAGAGTTTGAATGGCACACAGAGGGCTCTGTCACTTGAATGTAAATCCATATGGGCTTTCGATTGCTTTCCACAAGTATCTGAGAGAAATGTCAAGTTTAATATCGGCGAAAAGGTCTGTTATGCCTTCTAGCTATTTGCTAGCCTTTCCTATCGGATGGCACTGGGCAGGAAGTATATCATGTGTTTTAAGAACTTTTTTCTCCTGAAAACAATAACTCGCTGAGGCAGAAAACGATGCTTAGAAGTGCAGTGAGACAGCTGTAGGAGGGGGTCAATTTTCAATGTTCACTCAACTTGTACAAAAGCTTAATAAACAATGTCTATGCTGAGCGACAGATAGGTGGCATTTCATCTCATTTTATACAAACAGACACTATTATTAAGTGCCAAAATCAGTATTTGACGTAATATCAGTGAAATATGAATGCACCTTGTTACTCATGCTAGCTAGCAGTAGCATTAGCTGATGACTCAGCAGCTTTTCCTTTTATATTGATTCCCTCAGTTCCAGAAAACCAGCAGGGTGATAACCAAAGACTATTTTTGATCACCAGCTTAAGTCTCTTTTCAGGTACCTTGCAGCTGCCTGGAGTATACTCTACCTCTCATTCAGTCACAGTTGGAATAGACTCTAGCCCAACAGCAGTCCTGATATGGATAAACAGAAGAAAATGATGAAATGAAGTCTAATTTTTCATTTATTATATGTCTCATATGTGGGTTCATTACTGTAGACTGCAGTCCATGTAATCTTAACGAAAAAAGGAGATGCTGAAAGTCCAAGATTTGCAAAAATAGAATCCTCTGTGAACCCATCGTTTACCCATTTTAGTATTTCATGAGCTTTGGGGATTGTTTCACACACTGACACTTGAGGTCATCGTGGTTTTATGTGGATTCTGGCCAGCAGACAAGACTCTCATTGGGGAAACAATAAAGTGTCAAATTAGGTTAACGGTTCTGAAGGGACAGCCTGCACTTTAAAAGGAGCAAGGGTTATGGACAGCAGACTGTGTAACAGAGTTGTAATTCAGATGGTGATCAGAGCATCAGACTGGGCAGGTCGTTATTGTTGCTCTGTGCGTGCTGACCCAGCTAACCACTCTCTGGGACAAACAGGAAGCCATTTATCCAGGGCCAAGTTTCCCAACAGCCTTCTTACAGCAGCTCCAAGATGGGCTCTGTTGTTTTGTGAGCCAGTGATGATTTTAGAACTAAATTAATTTTTGGAAACTGAGCCCGAGAGGCTTACGTAAGAGACTCTCAGTACTACTCTCCTCTGGGTCAGACAAGAACTCAATACATCTGGCCAGAGAATATCACCTTGGTCACCACTCAGTTTTTTTTAAACTATGTATTTATTGGGTTTTTCTTCTTCATTTAAACATGAAGTAACACAGACAGGGTCGACGTAAATAAGAAAATATATTAGAAAAAAAAGTTATATCATCGGGGAGAAAATGTTGATATTTGGTTACCAATTCAGAGTTATATATACACAAAAAGAATATCTTATTAATACAAATGTTATAAAGAAATAACACAGGAGTCTACAGTCATTTCTCTGTGAAAGCATTTCCATTTCTCCCAATATTGTTCATATTTTTCTGAAAATAGTCTCAAAGAGAAGGTTAGTCGTTCCATAGTGTGAATTTCATGTATTATTTCTGTCCAGTCCGAAACATTTGGTGGTTCCTCATTCAGCCATTTGCGTGTAATAGCTTTCTTGCTGGCAGCCAGTATCTGTAGCCGGTATCTATCCTGTTTCTTTAGTCTGTTTGGTATATTGCCTAAATAAAAAACACGGAAACTCCCTTCAAGCTGTGACCCAATTATCTGCTTAGTGTGTGCAATCACAGCTGACCAGTAGGGAGAGATTTTAGGACATTCCCAAAAGATATGGAAGTGGCCTGCTGAAGTCTATCCACATCTCCTCCAACATTTCCCTTGGTCAACATTTTTGCTTTGGTGTTCTTTAATCTTAGGTGTAATAAAAAACCTCACAGTGTTCTTCCAAGTGAATTCTCTCCATAGTTCGGAGCTGGAAGTAGTGGCTATAGTTTTACATATATTAGACCAATCTTATTCTTCAGCTCTATTCCGGCTTCTTTCTTCCATCTAAATTCAATATAGGTGGTAGACAATTTCCTTTCTGTTTGTAGTGTTGAGTATATCATAGACATTTGTTTTTTTTTTAGCACTTTCCCTTTACATATGTTTATAAAGATTTGGACTAAAGACCACCCCTCAGTTTGATACAATAATATAAAACTTTGAAGAGGATAAAATATTTACTGGTGGCACGCATTTCAAGTGTTTTGAAACAAAAGGAAGAAATTGAGAGGAGTAGAATGTCATCAGAGACATCACAATGGTCTATATCTGGCTGACTACTACTTTAGTTTCGTTTCCTTTACATACCGTCTTCCTGCTTCCTGCCCTTTGTCTCTGTATGTTTATAGATATGTTTTATGTGATTGTTATGGGAGGTTCCTTCCAAGTCTTTACAAACACTTCTCATTGAGGATAAGCTCATTTTGAGGGTCACAAGCAGTCTAAGCAGAGATTTCAAGGCTTCCCTCCTCCCTCTCGCTGGCCGCTGTCCCCAGGTCCCTACCGAGGCATTCCAGGGCCAGCCGAGCGGCATAATCCCTCCAGTCTGTCTTAGGCTTGGGGTTTCCTGTCAGTAGGATATGTACAAAACACCTCAGCTTTGGAGGCATCAAGAAACCAACCATCTCAATCGGTTCCTTTCACTACAGAGGTGCACAGGCTATTTGACATTTACTGTAGATACAAATTAATTATTGTTGTTGTTTTGCTGTCACACATCATTTTGTCCAGGTCCATATCCATTGTTGTGCCTTGTTTTTTCCCCCCTTTATAGTGTACTGGTACCTTAATGCTTATTACCTTTACCAAAGAAAATTAGCACGGAACACATTGCCATAAATAATCAGACATGACAACTTCATTATTATACAGACTTTAAGTTATATTTGTTTTTTGCTAAATAACATGCTAAAAAGAGATGAATCAGTACTAACCTATGATGAAAACAACAACAACACTACTATAGAGACTCCATATTGCATCCTTTGCCACTAGCTGTAGTGGCGTCTATGGAAAGAGCTCACAGACTAACATTCTGACAACATACAAAAACTCAGTCAAACTCATCAATAATTAAAATGTCCTGAAACGTTGAAACCAGCAAATCATTTGTATCATTTTCACTCTATTACATCTTCATTATGCTTGGCACATTCCCATCTGTGGCAACAAAAACAGTAATGGCCTAGTGTGTTACGAGCAGCATACATTTGTCCATGGTCATCAACACATTATTCCACATTTGATATTCTTTCACAATATTGGCTAAAAAACATGTTCAACTCATTTAATCATCCCAAAGTAAAACATTTGTTACAATGAAGTGTCACAACTGGCACGGAAATAAATAATAAAGATCACAAAGGAAATATCATTGAATGTTATTGCAAAACGCAAAAGTATTCCTATAAAAGTCATTGCTGTGATCTTTAGGGTACTCTGTAAAAGGACAGTTTCCACTATATCTGCATGTCTCAGTGAAACCAACGATTGCACTAAAGGCAACAAAAACAAGCTGCAGTTCATGTTTTTTCATCTGGAGGAGTTGGAGTGGTGGAGCCCCTAGTGGTCTGTCTGTAGTCAATCCTCTTCACTTCCAGACTCTACACTAAGCTGAGGCTGTGCTGTATGCAGAGTCCCTTGTTGTCCAAATGTGGCACTCTTCTCTTCGTCAGTCATCCAGGTTATTGTAATCTAAGGAGGTTGGAAATACTGGACTTCTTAAAAAACAAAGTCTGTTGTCACTGTCCCACCTTAAAGCCTTTGTGTCCAAACATGGTTCCTTTAAAGTACACGTCCAAAAAAATAGGAACCTCTTTGCGCTAAGAGTAGATAGTAATGACCTCCCGACCTCCTCCCCGAACCAACAGTACACGGTCTAGACCTTCCATTAAAACTTCCAGGAACTCCATATCTGAGACACACATTCTGGTTAAGGGGGTTATGCACTACTATTAGACTCAATATGCTTTATTATTTTCTTATCAGGATGAATCAGTAAATGCCACTTCAATATCTTTATTCTAAATATCGCGTTTTTAGGTCTGACGTCATTAGCAGTTTCCAGGTCCAAACTCCACTTCAGGTCCCAAATTCAAACGAACAGTGCAGCATCACTGAGAGCTAAAAACGGTCTAAATTCTTTCATCTTTAATAAAATGATCAGCGTTGTTGCTTTACCAGGTGTAGTAATTAATTTTAACATCCAGGCATCCATGAAAACGGAATTTATTAAATTTAATGGAGTTAGAAGTTAGCAGGAAGCTAGCTCGCTAGTTTCCACCCAAACATGATATAGCATGTTCTGAATGAGAGATTTCTGAAAAAATTAAACGTACAGCTCTGCTATCACTTCCAACATAAATGAAGGCAAAAAAACTAAACAGCAGTGACGTTTGTAGGGTTACTGAAGTTGGGCTAGCTGTTTTATAATGTGCTACATGGTGGTTAGCATAATATAAACACATTATCACAGTGAAGCTGGAGGATGAACGCTAATGTTTTTCCACTTAATAAAAGTTAACGTGAATGCTCCACAAATGCAATTGCATTTCTTTTAGGGGCTTGTTCAGATTAAATAAAACAAGATACAAAGCATTAAAACATGTTAAAAACACAACAGCCTTAATAAACTTAAAGTAGTCTGGACCCGGAAGCCAGGTTCATACGTCGTCACTTAAAGACTGGATAGAACTGCTGTTATAGTTGGATAGCTTAGCTTAACTTAGCTTAGAACTGGGGCAAAGAATTAACATTGGTCCAAAATGTAAAAAATAACCCAAAATTCAACCTGGAGTTATGAAGATATGGAAACATTAAGGATTTACTTTGTTTTTTATAAGACTGCTTAGAGTCCTTATATTAAAACGTTTTCAAAACAGCATCTTAGTTTTTATGTTTAGTTTTAGTGTGGTTTAATTAATGACATTAACTGAGTCAATATGCTTTAAAATGCTTCTAGGAGGATTTTTTTAACCTTTGGAAGAAGACACGGTTGTTGATTATCTATCCATGCTTAGTTAAGCTAGCTGACTCTAGCATACAAACATGACAGTGCTATTAGGGCTGGGCCATATCATACCGTTCACGGTAATACCGGTATAATGTTGGGCAACGACAAGAAAATGAAATATTGTGATAGAATTTGGGTAAAACGCGCGTGCCTATGTTTTCATACGCACATGGCGGAAAAAGCATGCCGGCGGCGACGGAGAATGAGGAGGGCGAAAGTGGATCGTTGAATGAAGCGGATGAACCAGAAGTGGTTGGTAAAAATGTTGCAGCTTCAGTGGTGTGGAACTGGTTTAGCTTTCGACCGTCAGATACACAACAAAGCACTATTTTTGGTAGCGCATGCTAGCGGGTCTTCGTTACTACCGTGTTTTTTGGAAAATACGGCACACTTAAAATCAATCCTTTGATTTTTCTGAAAATCGACAGAGCACCTTATAATCCCGTGTGCCTTATGTATGAATTCTGGTTGTGTTTACTGACCTCGAAACGATTTTATGTGGCGCTCGAAAATCTGTCAAATGTTTTAGGACAATTTTGCTAAGCTACGAACCCGCACCGCTTGATGGATTGTCGGAGCATTACCGCTATTGCAGGCAGGAGTCTCGCGGAGTGATACGTACTGTGCTTCAACATAATATTACCGTATTGTGTGTGTGTATCCGGTCATTAAGTGATGACATGACGAATCCTGCTTCCGGGCCTAAAGTAGTCTGCGTTTAATATGGCTTTTGTGTTGTTAACATGTTTAATGTTTTGTATTTTCCTATATTTGATCTCAAAAAGCTCCTAAAACAGTCAGTGATCACTGTTGACCTCCCTCGGCTTTTATTACCGCTAATCATTTATTTAAGCTCAGTTTTTAAAACCTTAGGATGTAACTACAGCCCAGCCCATGCAGCAGTATATGAATGACTAACCTCGTATTGTGGATGGATTATCTCAGTTGTTCTCCTGGCTGAAGTTTGGTCCTTTTACAGCATCCTGCCATGCGATTACATTTGTTCCTGACCACCGAGAACACTCACGTTAACTTAAAGTTAGCTTGTTTATATTACGCTAACATAGCTGTGTCGCTAGCGGTCACATAGCACATCATTATATACCAGCTAGCCCAACTTCAGTAACCCTACAAACGTCACTGCTGTTTAGTTTTCTGTCTTCATTTATGCTGGAAGTGATAACAGAGCTGTACGTTTTAATTTGTTTCCAAAACCCCGCAGTCAGGACATGCTATATTGTATTTAGATAGAAGCTAGCGAGCTAACTTCCTGCTAACTTCTCTGTTAAATGTCATAAATTCTGTTTTCATGGATGCCTGGATGTTAAACTCAATTGTTACACCTGGTAGAGCAGAACGCTGATCATTTTATTAAAGATGAAAGACTTTAGACAGTTTTTCAACTCTCAGTAATGCCATAGTGATCGTTTGATATATGGACCTGCAGCGGAGTTTAGGCCCCGACACGGCTAGTGACGTCAGACTTAACAACCGGATAACCTCTTTTTAAGTTTTGTGGATATTATACATGGTTATGCTGAGGATGTGTCTTTTGGTTAAACTATCAGCAAGGAATTTGCACTGTTACATTTTTATATAACTTTAATGCACATAAAAAACAGCTGCTTGTTTTTGCACTAATAAAATTGTGGAGTTGTAAAGTATTTTGTCTAGTGTCAATTATATCGTTATTGCAAATTTTCAAATGTATAGCGTGATAAATATTTTTGGTCATATCGCCCTGCTCTAAGTGCTATGACTAATCTCATATTAATAGCAAGAAAGTGGGTGTCTAAATATCAAACAGTTTATCTACTGTGGTTGACTAAATGACTGAACAACTCACAGACTGAAAGAAAAATCCAGTTAAGGGCTTAATACTGCTGGTACTTTGAAAAAGGATACAGTTGTCATCCCCTTTCTTGTTCTTTGGTGGGCCCGGCATGTTCAGCAAGACGAGCTCTGAGTTACAGGATTTCTTCACCACCACCTCGTTCAGTTTCACCGCTGTGTGCATCCTCCGCACATTAGAGTGGTTGCTATGTTTAACCAGAGACATTAACAAGGTCTTTAATTTAACAAAAAAATCATGCAACACAGTCAATCATCTTCTAAAGTATGCTATACTATCATTCATCTGTCCACTCAAGTGCAGTATAAAAGATTGGGGATGACAATGAAGGATGCAAATGCAGATGGATGCAGTTTCCTTGTGATAAAAGCACGAGCTTTTTGTCTCATCACGTATGCATGCATGAACTAGTTAATCGCTTTTCTGCCAGCATGCCAACAGAGATTATTTCACACGTGAAAAAGTTCAAGCACATGCAGCCAAGAAGTGAAAGTTACTTACAGATTCTCCCACTCACTAGAGGATAGAGGATGGGGGATAGAGGATGGGGGACACACATCCAACATTAATAGCAAAATATAGCCTCTAAATATTCAGAGATTGTATTTAAGTCATCACGCTGTCACTCCAGGAATCCCTCCTGCAACATTTTGAGTAAATTTGCAATGCCACTTTCTTGCAATATATATATTCTAAATTCTGTTTATGTATGTGTCAAAAGTGTGAGGCAGCATACTTAGCTCTACTTACGGTTTCATGTTGAACATGTCTTTCACTGCCATGTTTTCTTTGTGTTTGTTCCTCTCATTCTGCAGTTTGTCTTTGGTCCAGGTCATGTGGACACGATCAGAAGTGGCGCCAGCAGCCTTGTCATTCGCTGCAGAATGAGATGCCGTGTTCCGGTCGTGAATCAGCTGAGCCTGAACAGACGGTGACATGATATAAAGTCTTATTAGTTCCGTGATCTTCACCCTTAATCTTTCATTAGGAGAGCTGATACTGAATACCACAGCTTTTCAGGAAATGGAGACATTCTAATATGGAAAGAAAAAATGATGAGAAGAAATGTCTGACATGACAGCAGTCAAGCGATATGTTTAAGAGCATAAAGTACATGCAGGCTCAAAGAATCACATGAATGAAGAAAAGCCTCAGCTTCCCTCATGTGATGGTAACACTTCTATATATGACTAAATTATTAAAAACCTGCAAATTCATATGTGCAAAACCTTCTGCATATTCTTTTGCAGGACTTGTTTTTACATTTTTAAATGTTATTGTTGACTCACCTTATCTGGCTATAAAATGGATTTGTTTTGTTAAGTGGTTCTCTTTGACCCAAGTCTCCACCTGCATCTGGGACCCCATGCAGACACCTTTGGACTAGGCACACGCTTCCAAACTGCCTCAATGATTCCCATCACCATGAGGGCAGACTCTGACCCTGTGGACCTTTCTGCAGCCTTTGGCACTGATTCTCACACCATTCTTCTCTCTCACCTCTGGCTGGCTTTCTTGGCCTCACTGGTACTGAACTCTCACAGTTTCAGTCCTACTTTTCCAACTGAACACAGCTTGTCACCTTAGGAGACTCTTGCTCCAACTCTATTCCAGTTAACCATGGGGTGCCTCAAGGCTCTGTGCTTGGACCCCTTCTCTTCACCATCTACATGCTCCCTCATGGGCAGTGGTGCCATGGGTTCTGTTTCCATTCTTATGCTGACAACACACAGCTGTCAGTGCTAAACTCTCCACAATCAAAGCTCCTTGACCAAACGTCTGCATGAAATTACAACATGGATTTTAACTACCTAGCTCAAAAGCAATAGCACTGTGCTTTTGCTTGTGGCCATCAAGACCCTGCTCCAGAAGAATGGAGCTCTTCATCGACATGGATGATCCCCCCATCTCAGCACCCCCTGGACTCAATTTAATTTCAATTTTATTTATATAGCACGTAATCACAACAACAGTTGTGGCACTTTATAATGTTATAATGTTCTACACTTTTATTCCAGGGTTATTATAAATCTGTCACCAAAGCAGCTTTTCTTCGTCTAATGAACATCTCTTGACTTTGGTCATCGCTCACTGACTCTTTGGCGCTATCTGGCTGCAATGGAGTCCCATTTGGGATCCCCAACATATCACTCCACATAAAGCTCAACTGGCTCCTGGTCACGTCACGCATCATTTACAAGTTGCTTCTGCTCATTTATAAATCCTGTTAATGACCTGGGCCCTCAGTACCTGTCTGGCCACCCATACATGCAGCCTTGGATGATGTGATCCTCAGCCATGGGGCTCTTTTCTGTCCCTCGCACCAATCTCCATATCTTCTTTAAAACTCCCATCCGTTCTTCAAAACTCACCTCTTCTTTAATTTCTAGATTTGTTATTATTGTTTTAATAAAGTGTCGTTGAGTTTCTTGAAAGGTGCTGAACAAATCTATATTGTAGTAGTAAATTGTATCTATAAAGCACTAAATTACAAAAATAGCTGGCCCGAGGTGCTTTATATTGTACGGTAAAATTACAATAAGAGAGAAAAAGAGAAAACCTCAACAATCACTGCTCCTATGTACAAGCGCTTGGCAAGAGACAAGAAACAGGACCGATAAAAGTTAAAACAAATAAGCTTCATGCAGAACCCTGGACACACTCTCTTACCTATAGGTAAAATGTGTCGTTCCAGCTCTCCAGTGCAAAAATGCATGCATGATAGGGGGAAAAAATGATAGTGCATGATGCAAAACTAGTGACATTATTCTTTGTGTCAGACCTGCACATGTATAAGGCAACTGACCGCTCATTGAGAGTTCCACATCTTAAAATCTGAAGATGGGCACAAATCAAAAGATGAAGATTTGGGAGGAAATAGTCATGACTGATATTTTGGTGCCTGCCGCTCAGGGAGGACTTTGTGTCCCCCTAGTGGCTGTTTCTGGTTTCTGACACTCTGTTAGCAACATCCTGGAGGGTGAACAGCCGAAACAAGCTCATGCATACACTTAACAAATGAGTTAATTCAGAGCACTGTCTAAAGCATTCCGGCGGTTATGAATAGATTAGGATGGTAAAGATGATGAATGGGATAGAGCGACAGCTCCAGGGTTGTTTGTTTGGTCTAGTTGCCATGGCTACCTCATCCTCTGGAATGCACTGAGAGTAGAGGGGCGGGGCGTCGGCACTCGAACACTTCTTCCTCTTTATGGAGGCACGCGATACATCCGTGATGCTCTGAATCTGAGCCCATCGTCCATTCACAATGCAGTGATTAGGGGGAAAAGGTCAAAGGTCAAGAACAGCAGGACAGACCGTGAAGACTTTTGCAACACCTTAATATTTAAGCAGTTTTTCCTAAATCCTGTCATTATAAAAATATTAATTATTGTTGATATGTTTGTTTTAACACATCCATCATATGACCATCATAAAAGTCTTGCAGGAAAACATTAAAATATGCCAAAATAACCAGCTTATACATCGCTTTACAATCATTTGAAAAACGTTAAGGATGTCCAGTATGTGTCCCTTTACCTCTCTCTCCCTCTCTGTGCGGGACAGCTGCATCTGTTTGAGCATTTGAGATCTCTGCTCCATCACCAGCGTCTTCTCATAGGTGAAAGCTGAGATATCACTGTCATGCTACAGGGGGAGAGAGCATCTGCAAATTCAGTATCAGTAGGTATGGAACTATTATCATATTATGTGTTACATTAAGTAATCTAATGCAGATTTAAAAGTGAATTAGAAGTGTAGACAGTCTCACCATCTCCACTACCTCCACCACTGCATTTAGACGCAGTTGGTAGAGAAACATCTGGAGATCTTTCTTCATCTGAATGGAGTTGTCATCCATCTGTGCCACAGTGAAGATTCGCATTTTGCACTTCCTCCATACCTAAACAGAAAAAGTTATTATAACCAACCACCCAGAGCAACACGCCCATCTTTTATCCAGCTCAATTAATAGGCCACCTGAGTGCAGCACGAAAGATTAAAGACCTGCTTTTATTATGTTATTATGACTGAAGACCGGCAGGCTCTGCATCAATATTAAACTGTGTGACATTAGAACAGGGGTGGGCAACTCCAGGCCCCGAGGGCCGGTGTCCCTGCAGGTTTTAGATGTGTCCTTGAACCAACACAGCTGATATAAATGGCTAAATTAGCTCCTCAACATGTTCTGAAGTTCTCCAGAGGCCTGGTAACGAACTAATCATGTGATTCAGGTGTGTTGACCCAAGGTGAGATCTAAAACCTTCAGGACACCGGCCCTCGAGGCCTGGGATTGCCCACCCCCCGCATTAGAAGCTGTTAGCAAGAGATCTTGATTTGCAAACAGGTCAACGGCTATTTACTACAAATCTGTGGGGAAAATGTTTAAAGGTTAAAAGAAGAGTAATTTTAATTTTGGTTGAAGTTGATTAAATGTAGTCCCGTATGGTAATTGTCAAGTCAGAACCTACAGGACTGAGAAATGCAGCCACCTTCGAGGCGCAGTTCCCCACATGACCACTTGAGGCTGATTCCAAAAGCGACTTGATCATGATCTTTTTAACTCTCATGTTAAAGTGCAAACTTTAGCCTTGTAACTTACATGTTTACAGCCTGGTACCAACATGGTTTTGGTCTCCATAAATAACAGAACACATTCACAACAACATGCATGTGGTGATGTGTTTGTAAGATTTCCCCCTTTTGGGCATTCCTATGGCTTAAAGTCAGGGGTGTGGCCGTTTTGATTGACAGGTTCAGCTTCCTCAAGAACTGAACTCAAGATTTTATTTGTGGTGTTCAGAACACTTGGTATCGCTGCTGTGTGATGAAGGATGCACAAAAGTCTAGTGAGGACACTTTTTGTATTTGTATGTTGCTTAGCATTAATTAGCAGATATGGAAGCAGCTTGATAACGAAGCTTGCTAGTATTAGCCAGTAAGTTAGCATACACTCATTTCAAAAGGAAACTTCTGTCTGGAAGACAGCAGCCACAATGCTAACGGTGAGAACATTGAGACAAATTTTAACTGTGTATATAAATGCACTCTATTCGTCCTGCTTACTGTGGCAATTTATATAATTATTGATTTTTATCTTACTTTGGAGTCCTTGTTTTTTCTTGAACGGTTCATATTTAAATTCAACTAAAGAATCTTAAAGTAAAAAGATAATTTAGGCAACACAAACAAAGACACACCTTGTGCTGACTAAGTAAGAAAGGCAGAAGCATGAGCAGTCCACCATCATGTACGATCCACCACACATCAACGGTTCCCTCCTTCAGACGCTCCTGGTTAGCAGGGAAATGGTCGATGTTCTTGGCTACGAGCAGAGCCTGATGTGCCGAAGTCGTCTCTCTAACGGTTTCTGCAGGGAGAGAAAAAAGATGTTCCTGAGCCCCGTCCAAAATCTCTAACCTTGTGCGTAAATACGGCGGCCCTAAAATTATGAAAACACCAGCAAACAGAAAAATGCAGCAAAGGCACATAAAACATGGAAGAAAAAGAAGACGAATAAAACACAAAGGAAGTAGAAAAACCAAAATCTCACAACACA
Organism: Simochromis diagramma; assembly: GCF_900408965.1. Lineage (NCBI taxonomy): Eukaryota > Metazoa > Chordata > Actinopteri > Cichliformes > Cichlidae > Simochromis > Simochromis diagramma. The sequence goes on from NW_024386982.1 coordinate 2,354,169, forward strand.
CAGAAGTGTTTTTGGGAACACATTACTGTGACGAAGCAGCTGTGGAAGTGACACACACCCAAACATGTGAAGCACTTTTGCAGCATTTTTCTATTTGTTGGGGTTTTTCTTAAACTGCAGTCCATTTGAACTCTCAGGGCCACCGTAAATCTGTAAAACCATAAAATCCTGGCGCGCAACAATACTTGTGACTATCGCTTAATTTGTCATCTGCATCTGCAGGACATCTGGACTAAAAACATCTGTAATCTACTCGGTAATGTGTGATTACATGTCTATATGGTCATAATAGAAGAAATGTAAAAAACAATACAGTAAATGTCAAATGCTGATATTTTTGGCATTAATATTTTTGTAATGACATCTTTTCTATTTCTTTACAATAAGAATGTTGCTATAACGTTAGCACGCCATTAAGGACGGGTTTTGTCCTCTTAGTGAAGTGAAGGGCTCATTAAAAGAAATGCAGTTCTGTAAATTGTTGTCCACAGTATTTAAGTAGTTATGGATTAGCAAATGATTGATCTCAGTTATTACAGCTTTTGAAGCCTTTTGACATGTTGCCTCATCAGAAAGCCTTTTGTAATTTTCTCAGTATTGCAGTGTTGTCACACAAAACCCTTCTGTTGAGTTTACCTATAAAGTTTCTCCTTACGGAGGAGTCCCGGTCCTGTTTCCAGCCTGTTGGCCAGGCCATCAGCACGGCATTGTGCTTCATTCCCCCCAGTCCAGCTGACTGGATGAGTATGGAGAAACCATCTCGCAGGCTGGACGACACCACGACGTGAGAGAAACCCTTTGTCTTCTCCGCAGCCATGGCTGCTTTCAAGTTCTGCCGGAAGCAAGCAGTGTGCAATATTTTGATTCATTCACAGCTTCAGCAACATGTTGGTTCATAGTCGAGCGAACATATAGAGCAGGAAAACAAATGTAATTACAAACATAAGAGACACATGGAAAAAGGTTAAACGCAAACATTAGCATGTACAGTGAAGTTAAGGCTAGCCGATGAGAGCGAACGACTGAACAAACTGAGAAACCTGCTCTCCTTTCTTGGCCTCGTCCCCTCGGGTCATGTATGTCCCCTCCAGGACGGAGCAGACGATGGTCAGTCCCTTCCCCGCTTTGAGCTGCGTGGCGAAGGACAGGAGACGAGGGTGTGTCACCTCCAGGTCTGAGTTCAGTTTACACAACACCAGCAGCTGAGGCCTGAAGACAGAGCCAAAAATACAAACGTCTAGCAGCAAACAACCGAAAAACAATCAAAGTAATTTTTCTGAATGAATGCCAGTCTGTCTGCAGACAACTGTAGTTCTTTAGAGGACAAGATGATAAAAAATGTAATGACTGTCAGTGACAATGAGGCTGCAGCTTAACTGTTTGAGATTTGAAATCAGATTCAGAAAAATAACTGTGCCGAGGTGAAGGTGATGTCATATTGTTCAACATTTGTTCAACAGCCCAAATCTGAATATTCAGTAGATTAAATGTAGAGCAGCAGATTTCTCTGCCAATCTCTGAGTTTAAGAAGAACGTGTTTGTGATTTCTAAGTGATTAAATATAGACCAATCATTATTTGTTGCCTCTAATTAAAATACTCTATTGTGAGAGAAGTGTTTTTGCACTCACCTCCAGTTTTTGGTGTGTAGCGGTGCCTCCTCTAGCCGGATGAGAGCGTAGCGTGCTGCATTTAAGGACAGACCTCTGATTCCATCTCCCCACTCCTTCACTGCCCTGCACCACCATTAAAACTGTTTTACTACATCTCAACAAACAAGAACTCATTTTGATTTTCAGAAAAAGGTGTTGTTGGGATGGGAGCGTATGTGGCTCTAAAACTTGTAGAAACCTTTTCATCACCTGATGGCATCCTTCCAGTTGTGTAAGCTGCCAATTCCTTGCACACTAATGCATCTGCATAACATTAGAGATGCAGGCTTTTGAAAAGAGTGCTGATAACAGGCCAGCTCATTCCTCTCCTCTTTAAATCGGCGAGTACAGCGCTCGTGCTTTTCAATTTTAATATTTTTATTCATCTGGCCACAGAAGATTTTATATTTGGCCCAGTGAACATGGCGGTTATCGGTCATATTCTTTGCAAGAAAGAGCTTTAACCTGCATTTGTGGATGGCACAGAAAACTGTGTTGACAGAAATGTTTTCTGGAACGGTTCCTGAGCCCATGTGCTGATTTTCAGTGACATAATATTGTCTGTTTTTCATGCAGTGCCAACTCAGACCCTTTTTGGCCTTGTCTTGTGCACACAGATATCCAGATTCTCTGAATCTTTTAATGATATCATGTACTGTATATGATAAGATAGTTTGCATTTCTGAAATTGTTCCACATTTTGTCAATTTGTCACAGTTCTTTGAAGACTGGCAAACCTTAGCCTCTCTTTACTTTTGAAAAGCTCAGCCGCCCTAAAACGATTGTTGTGTATCAGTTTGTTTCTGACCATACCTTCTTGCCTGCACCTGGTTTAAACGCTGAATTGATCTCATCACCTGAAACTTACCCTTTGTATTCAATGTATTTGTAGATACAGCCGGCTATCACTATGACGACCAGAGCGTAGATCCAGGAGGAGATGAACATGAGGGAGAGACAAAGACTCATCCCTAAGAAGGACAGAGTCCTACAGGAAACAAGCAGTGTCATCATTACTGTTACACTCAGAGATAAGAGAGTTTTCTAGGACATGCTCTTACCAGTGATAGAACTTAAAGCGAGGTCTCCAATTGGGGGTGCAGAGCAAAGTCTGGACAGCACAGGCCAGGTTGACAAACAGATAGCACATGAGGAAAAACCTGAGAAGACCAGTGATTAGTATGAAATGTAAAGACATTAACAAATTCAGTGACAAAAAGAGGGAAAAAAGCACATACATGGAGAGGATGGGGGCTACATGATCCAGAGAGGCAATAAGGATTCCTATCTCGCAGATGCCGACAGTCAGCAGCAGAGCCCAGGTGGGCTCACCGTTAGCCTTCCCATGACCAAAGACCTGAGAAAGAGAGATCCAAAGGACAGAGGTTTGATGTAGTACTTATTTTTATCAAGGTCAAAACGGCACGCCTTTCTAACTCCTGTGTGAGAATTTGCAGCTTTTCTCTCATTTATTAGGTTAGAAACTGAAAAAACATTTTGAGAAAAACATAAAATGAAACAGATTAAATACACAACCCAAACATGTTTCCTTAAAACTCTGGGAAGCTGCGGCGGGTATAATGTAACCAGTCCTTTAACAATTTATGAATGAAACAATCAGTTCAGAAGACTGAAGGAAATCTTTTAAACAATCATTTAAAAATGAGAAAGTAGACCAAACATTTTTTACAGTACACATTCATAAGTTATGACTACCTCTGCCGTTGGCTTTTAAACGGTAAAAAAGCACAATAATGAAGCATGAAAGGAAGCTGCGTGTGCACTTTCAAGATAAAAATGAAAAAGGAATAGGTGTTTTTCAAAAGAGGTGAAGAAAGGATCTATCTTCCACTAACCTGTAAGAAAGGAATGATGCCGTCGCGAGCAATGGCCTGCAACAGCCGGGGGGCACCAGTAAGGCTTTGCAGTCCCGCCCCGCAGCAGGAAAAAAATGAGCCAATCACAATCACCCACGGTGATGGCCAGGCCAGAATGCTGATGACAGGTTTCGTCTTTACTGAGAAACCAAACCTGAAGCATACAAACGCTTTATTAAACAGCAATCGCAATGATAAACATGCATTATGAGACGTTCTGAAAAAACAAAGCACCTGCTTTTCCAAACATTTAAACATTCTTACTTATCTCTCAGGACCACTCCTTCAATACAGGCTCCAAACAAGACCACAAAGGAGATATCTGACCAGGAAGTTAAGATGAAAACACTGGGACAATTTACATCAACAGCCTGTGACAATATCAATCTGCTGCTCTTCACCCACAGCTGGTGCATAAATATCACCTCATTTAGAAGCAGCGTGAACCTGGGAATCATCAACATTTTCTTCCCTCAATTCGTTTAATATTAATAATGATAATAAGAAGACAAAGAATGCCCTGAATTGCGTAAGCAGTTAAGACAACTAATGGAAACAAACAAGTAATTATAAAGTCAACGAAAAGTGCTTACAGAATAAAACAGAGAACAACGTGGAAACAAAAGAAATCTAAAAAACAGTAAATATATGAAAATAATGAATAATAATGAAAGTAAGATGTTTGGATCCTCGCCGGATGTCAAACCTTTCTCAACCTTTTAGTCAAAGTAATAAGTCATAGTGCATGACCCATTACATCTCAGTTATCATCACACCTGAGGAAACCGGGTTTCTGCCTTTCTCCTCAGACACTAGTGTTTCAGTTTCTTCAGCTGCTCTTGTAACGTAGTAACAGTGTCACCTCCGTCTCCACTGCACCTCGAGATAAATAGGTTCCCTAATGCTGACCAACAGGGATTATTAGTGGAAACAGTGGATTTACTTTAAACGACTTCTTAATCTCAGCTAAAAATGAGACCAAGAAGACAAGAAGTGGTGTCCCCCCAAACCAAACCTCAAGCGTGCCTTTACACTTGAACACTCGTGTGAATAAGCAATTAACCCTTGGGAACACCAAGAGAGTCTTGCACTGCCACACCTGATGTCCAACTTTCCCTCACTGGTCTTTCAGGTCTGGGAGGATCAAGAACCACAAGACTCCAGAAGGGCCTTTTCTGGATTTGCTCCTTGGGGAACCAGCAGCAGTGAAAGAGTTTCTGGGTGTTCCTGCAGCAGTTCCACAGACACAATCGACACATTCAGGATCTCGAGGATACAGATGAAGGATGTGGTGAGAATAGCCAGTATGGTTCCTATTGGGATGGATCTCTGGGCGTCTCTGAGATCACCTGACCTGTTAGAACCAGCCATTATACCTGAAACACAACACAAATTTTACTCATGTAAACGCATTAAAACTATAATTCCTCACGCTCAAGTCCCTTGAAACGTTTATCCTAAATGATTTCTCATCTTTGTATAATGTGACCACAATAAACCATCTACCTGTGACAGAGGGGAAGTATATTCCCACCAGCAGAGTGAAGTAGGTGGCCCAATCGTTGAAGACGTAGTTCTTAAGTTTGTCGTTGTTGGCCTCGGCTGGTACAGAAGACAGGTTTTTCCTCTCTATCACCATGTTGTCTGGGCCATAATTGCCCCACAAGTTGTCTAAAGGAAAGACAAGCACAGGCTGCATGATCAGAATTTACTGCAGAAAAAAAGACTGACAGGAGGAACTCTCAGTGGACTTTTGCTTGACGGTGACGCACCGTTGATGACTTCCCCCAGGACTCCCGGTGTGGCCTGGATCTCGGTCAGGTTGTTTAAGGCGAAGTACTCGTCACAGGTTGCGTTGGGATATGGACTGTCACAAAAAAGGTTCCAGAGCTCCACATCTGTTTTTGCGCACTTTTCAAACATTTCATTCTTCAGAGTGCGGTTCCCCAACAGACAGACACTAGAGGAGAAAAATGAGATTAAGCATTTCATAAATTGTTGCAGACACAGCCCCCCCCTCCTCACGCACGACAAAGGAGTGTCTACTTATTATTTCTTATTGTCAGATTAGAGTCATCCATGTGCATGTGACGAGGGCGACAATCTAAAATCCACCCATCCATCGTCTTCCGCTTACCCGGGGCTGGGTCGCGGGGGCAGCAGCCTAAGCAGAGACGCCCAGCCTCTACCGGCTGAGAACCGTGATCTCAGATTTGGAGGTGCTGATTCTAATTCTCACCGCTTCACACTTGGCTGCGAACCGCTCCAAAGCAAACTGGAGGCCATCACCTGATGAAGCCAACAGAACCACATCATCCGCGAAAAGCAGAGATGAAATTCTGAGACCACCACTTGGCTGTGCCTAGAAATTCTGCCCATAAAAATTATGAACAGAATCGGTGACAAAGGGCAGCCCTGGCGGAGCCCATCACCCACCGGGAACGAGTCCGACTTATTGCCGGCTACGCGGACCAAGCTCTTGCCACAGTTGTATAAGGATCAATGGGCCAAACACCCCATAATCCTGGAGAACCCCCCCACAGGACGTCCCGAGGGACACGGTCTAAATCTGTGGAACAGGTGCTGGCTTTACAGATACATATTGGTGTCAGAATTTGAAGATGTTCAGTGCAGCACTGAGTCAAGGACACCAGAAGTTACGGTGCCAAGGTATTCAAGATCCCTTCCAACTTTACACTTTGTTACAGTCGCAGTCTCTTGGATGTCTTATGTAAATTTCATAGTACCATATCAACCCAACAGTGCACTTTGTTCTCAGACTGCAGGTTCACTTGTGGTATTTAAAGTAGAATGGGACGCTGAGCCTTCAGCTTTCAGGCCCCTCTTCTGTGGAACCAGTTCCCAGTTTGGATTCAGGAGACAGACACTATCTCTAACGTAAAGATTAGATTCAAACGTTTCGTTTTGATACTGCTTGAGTTAGGGCTGGATCACTTGACACTGAATCCTCCAGTTATTAGTTTTCACTCCCATTTTCACACTCATACTTTCATTGTGTATTTATACACCACTCTACACTTAATTAGTCTTGCTCTCTTGTACTTCCTAACCTCGCCCCCAGCTGATCATTGCAGATGGCCCCGCCCCTCCCCGAGCCTGGCTCTGCCAGAGGTTTCTTCCTGTTAAAAGTTTTTCCTTCCCACTATTGCCAAAACGCTTTCTCACGGGGTCATCTGATTTCAGGTTCTACCTTATTAAAATAAATATAAAGCATGTACTGAATTGAATCTGCACTCTTCAAAAGCTGTATATCACTGCAGCATTTTCCTCCCCCCACATATGAACTGTACAGTGTGCAGAAAGACAGAAGCTGTTTTTCATATTTTCCCTTCAATTTACCAGATGAAGACAAATCATATCAGAGGATAAAATACACATTTTAAAAGACTATCTGACCGAATGACTCTAAAAGGTGTTTCAAGTTTCTTGCAGCTTCACACACTCACGTATACACTTACCCAAGTATTTAAAACAAACTTTGCAGTGGTTGCAAACTAACAAACAAACTAATCCAGTTCCTTATCTTAAAAAAAAGGATAAATCAGCTGTAGTACAATAAACTGCTTAAAATGTATCTGTAAGCACTGACAGTACGTGATTTTCACTGTCAGAGAAAACATGCCGGCACTTCATAAAAAGCGGTTGCTCAGTTATTAGTCGCTCACCTAAAGTTTGAGGGTTTGATGGCCGTCTTGATGGCTCCTGCGTAAGTGGCCATGATAGACAGAACCACACAGGACAGAAACACCAGAGCCAGCTTGTTCACATACCTGCAGACAGAAGGAGAGGGGCAAATGTGAGCCTGTGTGGTGTGTTCTTCTGTTTGTGTGTGTCAGATGGTGAATGGAAACTTACTTCACCCCTACAAACACAACCAGTGCCATCAGGAGCAGGCAGCAGGTGCCATAGATTCGCATGTCGTTGGCCGTTGTTTCTTTGACCACTTTTTCTGGTGGAATGATGTAGAGCTGGTAGACGGCAAAGAGAAAAATCAGATCGATCGAGGGATTAATGTGCAATCAGAAGGGCACTGACATGGCTGCCTCCTTGTAGGACATAGAGTTTACAAACCAAAAGAATCTCTATGGTTCCAAGAATGTACAAGGATCCAGCGAAGGTGGTTCCCAGGTACAAACAAAGTCCCACAGCACCTCCAAACTCTGGACCCAAGGATCTGGAGATCATGTAATACGAGCCACCGGCTGTCAGGAAGTGATTACAAAAATACATTTTACTAGTTTCATATCTACACATACACAAATGTAAAAAAATAAATAATGCCAATAAAGTTTCCGGTGACAAACTGATAGTTGCCTGTTCCTGTGCTCGTAGACCATTTTGGGCATAAAACCGTTTCAGAATGTTTTCTTTTAGCTCACAGGGATTACTTGCATAACACTGACCTCGCTGTTTGAAAACGTTGCCCATATTTGATATAAACATTGATTATTTTACCAGCATCTACATAACATAAAATAACGTAAAATAAGGACAATTGGTCCCCTTTAAAATTGGGCTCTGTCCATTTGCAGCTTCTGTGCATTGCATTAGATTTCATATATTAGCTACTGAGAATATTCTACTGAGATTTAAAAATCCAATATTCCAACATATCGAACGATGTTTTCCCTTTCAGACACAAAACATAACAGACAAGGGCCAAATATGCTTATGTTATTTACTCGTTTGTGTTCTGCTAAATGTATAAACTGTAAGTATGTATCAAGTGCTTGTTGTGTTTGTGGTATTACAAAGAAGTGTGTTGCCAACAGGGAAGATGCAGAGTGTCCAATCAATCAGCAAATAGCAGATATCGGCTGATAACACTGGCACGCCAAACAATTGGTTGTGCTCTACACAGTGTGCAGAATTAGCTTGCTCTCACGCAACGATGAAGTTTAAAAAATATTTTGGATGCTGTGCAAATCATAGCTCAATTCAAACTCTGTATAATCTCACTCACAATTGCAGCTATTTTTGCAGACTGCATGTGCATACATCTCTTGTACCGTAAAAGCAAATCAAATAATTCATTATGTACCTGGGACAACTCCATTTGTTGCAATGGCACTCATTGATATAGCTGTGAGCAATGTCTGCATGAAAAAAGCAAAAGAAAACAGGACAGATGATCACCAGTGGATGGTTTGTAAAAGCAACGTAAAAGAAAGAAAGATAAATGAAAATAACTTTGACCAGCTTGTGTTTGTCAAGTTTGTTAAGTTGTCAAGGTGCAAGCATCATGCTCAGATAATAGTTCTTTGAATTGCAGCTGAGCGGAAGTATAATGTGTCCAAAAAATACAAAGTAAGTGCCTGAAAACAGTCACTGAAGCCTCTGATTAGAATTAGGAGTGCAATAATGTGAAACATGCAGCATGCAGAGTACTAAATACTCTGCATGCTGCATGTTGTTTTGTGCAATATGCCAGTGGAAAAAACATCCCAGCATTTTGTTTCCACTCCATCAAACACAAAGTTGCCTAAATTTAGCAGAATCAGTGAAAGCACCAGTGTCAAACCGAGTGCGACTGAGGGCCAGGCTGAAAATCAGAAACACTGAAGTACAGTCATATATTTGTGCATTTTGTATTTATTGTACTTAGTCAAGAAAAATAAGCTTGATTGTCTCACTCTGCAATGTTTGAGTTTTACTCAAACACTGTTGGAAAATTCATTTCATTCACCATACAGTCAAGCTCTGTGCAGTGAAACTGGTTACAAATAGCAACAAATAAAATGCAAAAACGCAAATAAACTTTGTCGTTTCTGCAGAGATGAAACGGCGAGAGAGTCTCTGTTTCCAGGAGATTTGTTCTAGAAGGTTTCTCCAAGGTTTTACTGAATGAGCCCTTCTGTTAGGATGCATCTTTTCACTTCACTGACTTTCTGCCCACTGCCCCGCTAACGTGTAAAACACAGACACAAGAAAAATGAGACCACTGGCATCATCACCTCTATTGCCCGTCATCTCTTTGGTGTGGAGCATGAGAGCGTGTCAGGGTGAGTCTATAATGTAAAGGAGTTGTAGTTTGCAGATTGTTCGCATCACATCACATGAGTGCTGAGCATTCAAGTTCAAACTTTGAAACAGGCACTTCTCTGTCTGGCCATCTGGAGCTACTGACGTATGTGCTGCGGTTGTAAATAAGGTTTTCTGCTCGTTTTGGGGACTCAGACAAAGACATTAATGCTCATCACACCATAAATTCAGAGGAGCTGTGATTGGCGTGACGTAAATCTCACACTTAATCGCAGCTACATCACTGATGACTGGCCAAGAGGGACAGTTTGTTTAGCACTGCCACATTTTGAGACTCATTAAGCAGCTCGTCATCTGAAGCTGTCAAATACTTACGCAGATGCAGCACATGGAGACAATGGCGAAAGATCCGAGAATTCCTGCTGTGCCGACAATCCAGGTGAGGCGCAGAAAGAGAATCACCCCCAGAATGTTCTGCATGCAGGGCAGGTAGACCCCAATGAATGTTCCCATATGGGGGACCTGCCGACAGACAAACAGACATGCACAAAGGTGAGAGTGAATCTTGAATTATGCCTCATTGCACTGTTACAGAGGAGATGAACATGAGAGTAGGCTGCAATGTGGGGAAATCCAACATGTGTCCCTCCTCACAGCCACACCAAGCCACTTAAAAAGCGTCTTGTCATTCAAAGTGTTAAATTACAAAGCACATCCTGCATTTAACATTACTGTATGTTTACAGTGCGTCGGCATGTTATCATCTGTTTAAGATGCATCAAACTCAATGCCACTTACTTCTAGTTAAAGCTAAAAATAATCTCTTGCGTTTTCAAAGACTCTACAGTCAGATGTTTTCTGGTGGTTGTCCTCTTAATGCCCATCAGATCATGAGCAGCCAGCCCAGGGTTAGTGTCAGGTTTTCTTTTAGCCACGTGCCGTTTCACAAAATGAAAAAGTAAGGGAACAACTAAATCATACATCCTTGATTGGCGAAAAATCAAGTTACTGACTACACTGTATGACAAAGGTCAGCAGAAACCGGAATCATCAACACAAAATATTACATTATTCACTTTTATTTTAATTACATGCGTATAAAACATGTCGATAGGTTAAACAGTTTTACTGAAGAGAATAAGGCTAAAAAAATCTGTATTTTCGAGATAACCTTGTGCTTAACACAACTTGCAGAAAATGAAAACAATTAGATGGAAAATATGAAAAATTTAATCACACTGAAGCTGTCATTTACCGACTAACATCAAAGCTCATTAAAAACACCAGCAGGGTCACATAACTTGAATGATTTAAGTGCAGTATAGCATTAGCAATGCGGATTACAATAGACAAGCACATGCATACTGCACACGCACGCCTCCACAAACACCAAAGAGTACGTACCATTTTCCGACATGCAAACATTTTGTCCTGTGCTTTCTCCATTGCACTCAGCTGTTTGTCAAAATGCTGCAAAGTGCCTGCTGTGGATTTCCAAACCTCCCACATCTTCTCCTTTCTGTTACACTGCCTCGCTCTCCTGCCTGTTTTCTTCCCTTCACTGGCTCTATGCTCTCTGAGCCGTTTAAGTTAAAGGTCCAGATCCTCTGCAGAGCTCTCAGCTCTCATTCAGGGGGCGGGTTTTAGTCAAACATCATCAATGCTTCCACATAGAGCAACAGACCAAGGTCCCACTGTCTTGTCAATGACTAATGTTGTTTTTGACTTTAGCAAAAGCACAAAAGGGACAGAAATTGTTGCAATGAAAGCGCCTTCTCACTTAAAAGCCCGTTTTCTGCAGCATGTACAACTTCTGCCACAAAGCAGCAGTTTTGAAACATATTTTATTGTGTGTTTGTCTGCTTTTTTTTTTTTTTTTAAACCTGTGGACCTGTGGTCAAAGGCTAGCTGTTCCTCTGTGTATCCGGTTAATAAGCCACTCTAACAGACTATTGGCAGTAGCTTGACAGCTATCAAAGTCACCCACCCAGGTAACATCTGTACAGATGTTTTACCAGGAAAGATGTTGTCGTTTTTCTCTTCAGTTTGAGTCGAAGAAAATTGGTCTCCCTGATCACATTTCCATACCAGGCAGTTTATTTAAGCACAAAGGAGATGAAATCAATCTTATGACCTAATGAAGGTGGTTGTTAAAATCCCTCATCCAAGTCCTGATAAAAAGATACAACTGTTAATGTGCTGTATGTCTGGTTGTATTGAACCGGCTGTCTGCACTGTATTTGTAAAATCCCCAGCTCTATCACATGAAGCTCAAGTGATTAAAGATGGATAGATTTAAAAAAAAATCTGAACATTTAATCTTTTCTGCCTCAAACTCTTCTGTTTTCTCTCTTTGTCGCACCATTTGACCTATTTTCACTTGCTCTTGGCTCAGATTTTGGCAACATTTTTAAAGCAACTGAAAGATTTCCAGAGTGTGAGACCTTGAGGAGGATTATGGTAAGACATTCAGACTAACGGTTCACAGAATGAGTTTCCACCTCCGGTTGATGTGGGCCTAATCTGTGAACAAAGTGAAAAAATATCATTGCAGTCCATCGTCGTCACTGTGCACAGTGCAGAAGAAGGAACAAGCCTTTGGGCTCCTATTGTTCATGCTTGTGTTGCTGTCAGTCCTTTAGCTTAACTTATGTTGAAGACAACAGAAATCAAACAAACTAGTGCATCTCAAAAAAATCTTAATATTATGAAAAATGTTATTTTTTTTTAAATTTAACTCAATAAGGTAAAATAAAAGTAAATGTTAAAGGGTGTGGTTTATAACTCATGCAAATCAAAGAAAACCGTCATTCGGACTAAATCCCCATTCAAACAGCTTAAAGATGTACGTCTTGGTCCAGTTCTGTACATGTAACCATGGTCGGGGAAAGACTGATGACTCAGAACTTGTTCAGATGACGATCACCAACAGCGCCCACAATGAGGATAAACCACATAAGGTCATTGCTGAAAAGGTTGGCTGTTTGCAGGGTGCAGTAATAAAGTATATTAATGGAAAGATGACCGGGAGGGAAAAGTGTGGTACAAGAAGGTGCATAAGTAACAGGCATGACTGCAGCGCTGATGTCGATTATGATGTTTGACGACATCATGTTCGGTTCAAGACAACTTTACAAGCGACCGTCTGACGCTGGTTGCATCAAGATCATGCATCGACGTCTTCAGGAAGGGAGCTACTACTGTTTACTTAGCCTGGCAGGGCGAAGGACACTGTCTCAGCTGAAATCTGGACACACACGCACACAAACATATATACACATGCACACACATGCAGATACACAGCAGTCCAAAGTGCTCTTTTTGATGAATGTAAGTTTTGTATTTCTTTTTGAAATGAGGGTCCTAGTGTCTGGAGGAAGTGGAGAAAGCAGAGAATCCACTTTCCAACTTTATTAATTGCATTGCAATAACATCTACTGGTGTTTTTAACAATAGCTGTTTTTAAAAATAGTGCGCAGGTTAAAGGACAAAACAACAGGGCAGCAAGGTGTCGTTTGCATGCTCTCCCCATGTATTTGTGGCTTTTCTCTTCGAACTCTGTCTTCGTGCCGCAGTTTAAAGACATGCAGTTAGTTTGGTTAGGTTAATTAGTGATTCTAAATTGCCTGTAGGTTTGAATGTGAGTGCAAATGGCAGTCTGTCTCTCTACATTAGGCCTGTGACAGATGGATGTCCTTTGACAGCTGGGATAGGCCAGGCCCCTCTGATCCTGAACCGGAGAAGTGCAAGAAAATGGTTGGATAAAAAGATAATTAAGGCTTTCATCTCGAAATAAACTTTAAAAGGCTGGTTTCAAAACATGGGAACAAAATAAACTACATGTAAGGATTAAATATCTTTAATAAGGATACAGTAACAGTAACTTAACTAACAGAGTAACTTTACAGTCGGATACTTAAAATTGTGGGTCTGTGTCTGTATCACTTTCTAACTGCACTGTTTAGCATAAAACGTCTGGTCTCTATAGATAATTACTCCTTCACAACAACGTCTTGGGGTTATTTTTCATATTAACTCAACCCTTTGAACGTGAGGATCAAAATTAGGACATTTACAGCAGCTGTGCTGCTAATTCAATTCAGTGAAGTGAATGAAACACGAAACCTCCTTTTTTGTTTGTGCTGCCTTTTATGTTTCATGTTATTCTGAAACAGAATGTGCTTGTATATCGAAAAATAAAAACAGGATGGCAGATGAAAAAGATAAGCAGATATTCCAGACGAAAAGAAAGGCCTTCTTGTGTACAGATATAATCGGTGCTGAAGTTTTATTGCAGACGCTAAAAATCCCGCCAGAACAGATTTCAGGAGAAAGCACTCCGAGTGTTGAGGACTACACTAACGATTATGTTGGCGCAAAGCATGCATGCTTTCATTAATCAGAGTTCTGCTGGCTCAAAAACAGGAGTCACGTACCATGACTGCAGCCCTCCTGACTCCATCCTCGGCTTCCTCATGCTCACGAACACCCTGGGTTAGGTTGGTGTAATTAGCCAGTTTGTTGAGAAAAGATGAAACCATGGGCGTACTGTCCATTTCTTCCTGTAAACAGACAGAGAACATATAAAAATAAAGACTAATCCAGGCCTTTCAAGCATGACCAAGAAATATTTCCTATTGTATGTTCCTCACAGACTCCCTTTATTGACTCCAAGATCTTTATTGTGTATGTATGTAGCACACTTTCCATGTATGAATGACAGTGAGTGAACAGACTTTAAGATAACTGAGACCATCTCAGACTGATGTTGTTTATGAGAGATTTGGGACAAACTAAACAGAAGCACTCAGTGACCCCAGTCTGACTTTCTTCCTATTGCAAAGATTTAAAAATTGCAACCATCTGGTCACACAGTCCTGTCTGTTTTCTATTAATGTTACATAATAACAAAAACTTACTACATCTTAGATACTGTTTAAATCGTTAGCAGCATGTTTTGGACTATATGTATTAAAAACAGACAAATCATTCATTTTTAATTCATCTTACCTCAAACAAGGCCATATTCTTGCCTTCATAGTAGGTCTCTGTGTCCATGTCTGGGTTGATGAATGCAGAGGACTCCCTCCGGTTGTCATCTCCTTTTGAGGTAAAAAAGGAGAAAAAAAGAAAGAACCAATGAATAAACAGGCAAGAGGTTGACAGAATCATTAGATGTGTATTTCCATTTGGATTTAACTAATTGTTACTGCAGAATTAGCTTACTGACCGCCTCTTGTATGTTATAACTTGTTGCTCTTAAACAAGGACAGAGTTGTAGAAGACTTCAGAAAGGTGCGAGTCTACCTGGACCGACAGTGTCATCAGTTCTTAGTGAAATTAATGGGTGTTAGTGGGAGGCTACTTGTCTCAGCATGGTAATCCCAGTGAGCAGCCAGCATCACCCATACTCATCCCCATGACTATTCCATGTTTTTTTATTGTTAGCACGCAAATAAATGTGTCACGGCTGGTGTGATCCTACTGATGGATCTCTGTCAGTATTATGTTAGCAACATTACCAGAACCAATGATAGTCTGCAGTCCAAAGTCTCTCTAATAGTTAATGCAAATGACCTGCATAGCTACTACCCTTACTGACCACGAAAGACTGATGACACATCAGGGGCAGTAACTGTGGTTTAATGTCGTCCCAAGGATTCTTAAGTATGGGTTTTGTTGGACCTGTACATCAAACTACTGGGCCAGAGCTGCAACCACTGCCTTTGTAAAAACAGCACAAGACTGCATTACATGGTCCAGGCTGTATTTGATATAGCTGTGCTCTGTGACAACTGTGTCCAGTACCATTTATAGAGAATCAGGGGTCAAAGGTTTGATCCCCTGCAGACAAGTGAAGGCTTTGGCCACACTTTAAGCTTATAGTTTTGCTAACAGCTTTTGTACGCCACTTAAAGACAGTGGCTTAGATTAACATTATGACTGGCCTGTTCAGACTGGCTTCTTTTGCCCCTGGTTGTCATGCAGTGGTCTATGACTGTTAGATATGGCATATTATCACACTCACATCACAGTGTTGTAGGCTACACTGTCGCCTTGAAGAGCCCAGGGCCTTACATGGATTTAGTGATTGCTGAAGATAAATTAATGAGGATGGTGTACCGTAGATGCACATGACATAGTGAAGATTGTAAGAAAATTTCGCATGTGGTATTGAGTGGGAAAGAACATTGGTATGAAAGCTGCTTTTTCAACATTCATGCAACAAAAAATATAAAAATAAACAGCAAGCCTCTCTGGCTTTTACAATAAGATTACAAAAGGGTTATATACCCAGGGTTATAGAGCCGGGGCAACAGCTTTGCTCAGATTGCTTCTTCTAAGCTGGGACTACCCACCAAGAGGCAGGATATCATCGGAAAACAACAATGAGATAGTGATTATGTACTGTAAGCCTGCCACTAACAGCTGTTTAAATCCAATGGAGTATTGTAGGATGAGGTTGCTCATAAACACAGATCCAGAAAGACATTCCAGAAGCTCTTGATTGTCCCGCTTTACAACTGTTGTTAGGTGTTGTCCAAAGAGTGATGAATTGTGTGTGTAAGCATTCAAACAGTTTTAGTGACCAAACCAGAACAGAGGAAATGCCATGTTTGCTGCTGCACATAAGGTTGTTTGCTTTGGGTCATTAGTTGCTCCTTTTTCTTTTCAGCCTGTTTCTTTCTGCATCTTTTTTAATTATACGTCCACCCTTCCACTCTCTTAACTCAAGGGTGGGGAACTCCAGGCCTCGAGGGCCGGTGTCCTGCAGGTTTTAGATCTCACCCTGGGTCAACACACCTGAATCAAGTGATTAGTCCATTACCAGGCCTCTGGAGAACTTCAAGACATGTTGGCTGTATCCCAATTCAGGGTCTGCAGCCTTAAAGGCCGCATTTTAAGGCCAATTTCGTCACAGCAACGCGACGAAGGCTGTCCCAATTCGAAGGCTGCTCAAAACGCGGCCCTCAAATGCGTCCTTCATTTCCCTGAATTTTAAGGATTTGGCGGTGTAGACTTCGTGGCCCAACATATCCCAGAATGCATAGCGCGGCGGTGGGTGTGGATAATTTTGCCAGGCTGAAGAGTAAATTTTTAAAAGTAAGTACTGAATATTATGTTACTTATTTATGTGCGAATGTTTAATAACGAAGACCATTAAAACATTACTGTTGGCCACATGTCGGCAAAGTTATGTGACATTAGTGATGTTTGTACTAACTTGGTTTTAAAGCCTTTACTTTAAAATATACGCCGTTCAATAGCTGACGTTAATCTTACAGAGAATGTGATGATTTTATGGCTATTTAAAGTAAGCACTGAGACAAATTTAGTAATGCCAACATATTAAAAGAACAATATTTGTCTCTCATATATATAACACAGTTATATATACAGTGTCAAAGAAACCTGTCTTTGAGTGAAGATTTAAGGTGACAGGAAATATAAATAATATAAATAAATGCAGCTTGAATCTTTACTGAAGCTCAGTATTTGAAACAGAGTCATTCACTGCTGTAATAACTAACAATGATTGAAATTATAACTTTAATATTGGCCATATTATATTTACATTACCAAAGTGAGATGACTTTAGTCTCATGAACAACTAATTGTTATTTACTAGCTAATCTTAAATGACTGTTCAGTACAGAAGTGAAGCCCAACAATCATGATTTCACAGTCCTGTGGTCTCAGCCTCAGATACCTATCAAATCAAAGCTCATGTAGAAACAAACAAACAAATGAACAAAAGATTTTGTCCTTCATTTCTGTCAAACAAAGCTGTATGAAACGTTTCCAGCTGTTAGTATCATGGTTGCTAGGCAACCTGGGCAGCGCGACGGAGGCTAGACCGTCCCATTTCACAAGCCTCGCACTTCCGGCCTTAGCGGTCTTTGAGTACGTGGCCCTTGTGGACCGTTAAGGCTGCGTACTTTAAGGCTGCAGACCCTGAATTGGGATACAGCCGTTGAGGTATTTTAGCCATTTAAATCAGCTGTGTTGGATCAAGGAAACATCTAAAACCTGCAGGACACAGGGCCTTGAGGCCTGGAGTTGGACAAATTCAGGCTGTAGACTATCCCAGCTGTCATAGAGCAAAATATCAGCATCATTTCCTAATCAGTCCATAAAACATCCAGACATGCAATTTTATAAAAAATCTTTTTGCATATACAAACTCTAGTCTGTTTTACTTGTAAATGTAGAGGTTTTTTCACTTTCACTCTTGCCCGTCTTTCATCTGCTTTAACCCAACTCTCAAATATGTGTTACTCTATCTGTGGTATGTATGCGTGCTTATTCATGCCCTAAAGCTATCGGTTACCATCAAAACTATATCAGCAAACTCTAACTGTAATCATATTCACTAACCTTTGATTCAATGTTACTGATCATTAAAATTTAGTTTTTGCAAATCCTTGTGTCTGAATTAGGGTGGCTATAACTCTGGAGGTAGAGCAGATCATTTACTAATTGGACGGTTAGTGTTTCAATCCCAGGCTGCCAATTATCCTTGGGAAAGCTACTAACCCCAAGTCTCTGACGCATCCATTGGAGTGTGAACGTTAGATACATAGAAAAAAGTGCTTGGGTGAATGAGGCAAGTTGTACAATGCTATGAGTCCTCAAGTGTAAGAATGTGCTATATAAGAACCAGCACATGTAAATTGGTTTTGAATATTGCAAAGTGAAATAGAGTTATCACAAGAATGTGAAGCTGTGACTTAATGTCTAAAATGCTTTTGTATTCTGCCAAAGAGATATCAAGTAAGGTTGAATTAGAGCCGGGCTATACTTTCATGTGATAGCAATTTGTTCCACAAGATGTCGTAGATGTTGTGGCGGGCCAATGTAACCTCAGAAGTCATTAAAAACACAGTCATAGTAAAATGACATCCTGGGCAAATTCAAAGCTTCTTAATGGGATTAGATATATCAAAACTCCATATGTGAATACTTTTCAACAGAACCACTGGTGAAATAGCTGTTTCACCAGCGGTGCAAGTTTTAGATGAAAATGTGATGTGTGAAATCTAGAAAGATACACAAGCACACACACTACACTTCAAGGTCTATATAGAATCGACTATTTCTTAGCTGAATTACATGGTAAAATCCACCAAACATGATATAGTGTTGATCAACAGCACAAATGGGTTAGCTTGGAGTCCTATGTGTGTGTCACTGTCAAGTGTCCTTATGAGCTACTTTTTTCTCTTTCCCCTCACTACATAAGCAGTCGTGGCCGATGGCTGCCCTGTTAAAGTTGAGTTTTTCCTCCAATGCTGTCCCAGGGCACCCCATCTATGAAACAAGCATTTGAAAGAGACTGCTGTACATAGCTGCATAAAGCAACGTTAATTTCAAGCCACATCTGTTGGTGTACAGTACCCAATTTTTTATTATCTAAACCTCACGTGTTTAATTTTTCTAATAGTTTAATTAGGAAAACAAAGTCAGATTGCATTCATTTTCTGTATAGATCTTGTCAGAACTGTTTGATGGGGAACATGGTCTGTCATCATATAGTCATGTCAGACAATTTGCAAATCATCATATTATCAGGTAAAAATCAAAAGACTTCTAAAATGGGCTGAGTTCTAAATGTGTTCTGAAAGTTCATTGAGTGAGCGTAGACTCTGACAGTTTGATGCAGTAATCATGTTAACCAGCAGAGGTCTCCATTTCAATATGTACAAAATACCACATAGACTTTGTCTATGTTCAATAAATGTTTAATCCATTTAAATTACTAAAACACACTAAAATCCATTTGGCACATGTATGTTGTTATTAAGTGTCAGTTAATCTGATTTGATTTGATATACCTTTATTAGTCCCACAAGGGGAAATTTCATAAGGCTGCAAAAAATGATATGTTTGCTAAGGTGAGAATAAAAACATATATATAAAAAAATATTTTTGCAATCTGACATTTGGCACAAATATTTTTTTCTTTACGGAAATATATGTTACATGCATGTGTTGCTTAGCGTGGACAACTCACATGATTCTTGGGAAACAAGTACAAAACTCAAAACTAGACTTTTTTTTTAATCATTTAAAAAACAAAACAAACAGGTATTATAAATGACATCTCGGAGCACACCTGCAGGACCAGCCCACCAGGTTATCTGTGGCATGTGATTTGAGAGCCCCTGGGTTAGAATGACAAACAAACAAAAACACAAACCCATGCCCTGTGAACACTCCCTGTACAATTTAGCTAGTAACAGTTTGACCCAAAATAGACATCCTTTAAACAGGAAACAGGGTGGCAGCTGCTTTTGGCAGTTCTCCAACCCCAAAGGGCTAACATATGGAAAACAGAGCTACACATGACGATTTATGTCCTTTGAGTTGGAGAAAGAAGAAGGACATGAGAACCACCTCGAAATGAAACAGACAAATGCTATGAAGACATTTAATGCTGAGTTTAGGAAATTTGCTGGACCGATTAAATTACAAGAGGAGTATCTAAGGCAACAGTGGATAAACCACGGGTGAAAATCTCCATTTCCAATTCACTGTAAACAAGGATGTTAAAAAACAGTTTTGGCATGTAATTTTAATTCCCTTGTTAGGCAAATGTTTAAATACAATATTAAACTTCTTAAATAATAGTTTCAAGAATGTGCGACAGAATCAGCTGCAAAGGTTGGTACACCAACTCACCAGTTAGGTGGTCTATGTGAATGTGATCAACCAATTTGCTTGGCATAGCTCTAAGGGAGGAAACTGTTCAGCTAACAAAGCCCTAGATTTATATTTAAATCTAGAGTCTGTAGATCCTGACTGTGGTATTCTTCTTTCTATCTAAGGTATCAGTCACATAAGCCTAGAAACCAGGCAGTGACCCAACCAGTTGGTGTATATTCCAACAATTGGTGAGTGGTTGCTCAAGGTTGCTGTCTGGGTGAAACTGCATGCAATGAAGGCCTGCACTAAATACCTCCTTGTGATTGCATTGGTTGCTAGTAGATTGCCGCTGTTGGCTGTAATTTGTATGGAAGATGCCAACTTGCCTGGAAACATTTCCTGTAGATTCTCTGAGATGCAGGAAACTTGGAAAAAAAATGCAACGCAAACCTCACAACCTTACTTCACTTTATAATAAAAAGCGCCTTGAAGCAGCTGTTAATGTGATTTGTTGTGCTGTAAATAAAATAAAACTGAATTGAATTAAAAGTGAAATTTCTGCTTTACAGTAGCGATCAACACACTCCGGTTTGTCTACTGCTTGGCAAGTAGTTTGGGTGTGTCTCTAGGACAACATGACCGGTTATCATTTACTACTCCAGTCTCCTTCTCTGTATTCGTTTTCATAGAGATGCCCTGCTTTTTGAGTTTCATCAGTAAGGTTCATTCAGAAGCAAACAAATAATTTCAGTATGTGTCAAAACTACATGCTAAAACTTGACAAGGAAAAAGAGGGACAATATGAAACAGAACACTGTACACATGACACCGGATACTTCTTTGGAAAATGATGAGTTGTTTATACAGATTGCATCTTGTCTGTTCAGCACTGTGCATAAATCTGTGCGTACGTGTGTGCTCGTCTGTCCGAATGCAGAGCAATCTGTGACTTTTGTCTTCTCCAGAAAGGGCATATTGTAAGGAGTAAAGTTGTAGTAAAATGTTTTTACATTACATTATGAGTTCTTATAGGGTCACCACACTAAAGGATCTGTTGGACCTTGATACAGATAACAGAGGGTTTACATTGTTTGGAAACCTTTTTATTTTTCCCTCATTAGCATCAGTAAGAGATACAGGTTTTCAGGGGAGGATTTCCTGTTCATCCCCCCCCTGTGGGCTCCAAGCAATTTTAAATAATTTCCTTGTCCTATATGTTGACATAATGTAATCTTAAAAGAGCAAAAGCACTGAAAATAAACCACTACCCCCAAAACACCCCCAAAGTCATTAAATGAGGTAAAAAACAACAACAACAACAACAAATCACCCACACACACAAAAAGAATTAAGCTCACTCAAATAGAAAAATAAAATAGAATATAAAAATAAAGAATGAATAAATTAAAACTAAGTTTAATAATATGAAGAACAAACACTATGTAAATGTGTAAAATTACTACTTTTATATCACGTCACTCTGTATTATATATACATATACACACACCAGCACCTAGGGCTGTTCGATATAACGATATATATCGGATGACGATATAAAAACATCTGTCGTTTCATTTTACGCTATCGTTTGTTTAGTGGTGTCGCAAAATAAACTGTTTACAGCAATATTTTTTCATGGTTTTGATGGTCACTGTAGTGGCTATATTCATTTCTTAAAGTTCTCTCCTTCTCTTATATTTAATATAATCACACTACGGACGGACAAGCGCCTGTTTTTATGCGTTGTCGTTAGCAACAACGACGGTAACAGCATCGCGTGTCCGCTGGTTTATGTACCACATAAACCTTTCACAATAAAGCTCAAGATCCTGTTGAGACTTTTCAAAATAAACTGAATCACGTGAAAGAGCAGATTATTTACGAATGAGAAGTAAAAAAGAGCCGCCAGGTGCTAAAAAATAAACCTTAGACTCAAACGTTAGAACAGGCTTCTCCCCGCAGCACGCCGTGTAATAAATACAAAGAAAACGGCAGCCGTTACAACTTATGTCTAAAAATGTATCGTTTCATGCATCGGTTAAAACACTCGACTCCAGCTACACGACACCCAGCTGGAAACACTTCACGCAAGTCGAGCTGCCCGAGAATCACAGAATTTACAGAAAATGTTACCTTTTTGTGATTTATATCGTTATCGGACGATAGAATTCTTATATCGGGACATGAGATTTTGGTCATATCGCACAGCCCTACCAGCACCAATTTATTAAAACTATTCATTTTGCAAACACATATGACAACACCATATATAAAGCTAAAGCTGAGTCTGTACAATTCTAAAACACTTGAAAGTCAATATTTGGTATCAGCCCCTTGAGTCTTCCACAGTTTTCCTGGTATTCTTTAAGTAGTCTTCAGGAATAATTCTCCAGGTTTCTTGAAAGATATTCCAACGCTCTTCTTTGGATTTGTCTGTTTTTTGTTCAATTTTCTGGTCAGATGATCCCACACTGCTTTAATAACGTTGAGGTCTGGGCTCTGGGGAAGCCAATCCATGACTGATTCCATTGTGTGTTTTTCTATGCAGGTATGTTTTTACTGCATTGGAATCACTGTCATACTGAAACATGTTGTCAGTTAGCGTTGGGCGAATATATCGACGATAGGCTGAGCCTATTGTCGATCATTTTTACAAGGGCGATTTTTTGATTTATTTGGCCATGAGTAAGTTAATAATGATGGAATTAATAGAAGCAGTAAACAGAAAAAAAAATGATAATAATAGCGCCGTTTTAACAGCACACTCTTTCATCTGCGAGCAAATGCACCCTCCTCAGAGTGCGCCCAAATGTAGCGATGCATTTACGCAAACTCATAACAGAAAGAAAGAAAGGCAGTAACCTATGTTCAGAAAAAAACATGCGGATGGTGGACACATACATGCTCATGCAAGGTAGTGGTGTTTGAGTCCCAACACCACCAGCTGAAATGTGGCCCAAAACCATGACAGAGCCTCCAACGTGTTTTACAGATGGCTGTAAGGATGTTGGACCTCTCTCCTGACCTCTTCTGTATTGACAATAACTTGAACCAAAAATGTCAAATTTGGATTCATCTCTTCATGAGACCTGTTGCCACTCGTTCTCACATTAGTTCTTCTATAATTTGGCATACTTCAGTCTTTTATCCCCGTCTTAAAAATGAGTTCTTAGGAGGCAGCCGTCCACTGAGACCATTTTTGACGAAGCTTCTGTAGAAAGATCAACTGAAATGCCAGATACAGCTCTCAGGTCCTTTTTCTATTTCTTAACAGCATGGCTTTTAAATACCATCCATATTCTGCATACCTCAAATTGTTTTTTAAGAATATGATACTTATCATGCCAAGACATGTCAAGTCCACAGCCAATAGTTCTTTGGTAATCACTTTGCTCCATCTCCTTCCAATCGTGTTACCTTTGGTGTTTTTCAAAGATTCAAGAAATTAAAAATTGGTTCTTTACGAAGTTTTCAGTTATAGTAAATGGACTGGTTCTTATATAGTGCTTCTCTACTCTGACCACAAGCGCTTTACACAACTGGCCTCATTCACCCGTTCATACAAGCACTTTTTTTCTGTGTAAATGCTTTCTAGCTAACATTCACATTCAAAGAGCAACTTGGGGTTAGTATCTTGCCCAAGGATATTTGTCATGCCTGGAGCAGCCAGGGATCAAACCATCAACATTCCAACCTGGGCTACCTCCTGAGCTACAGTCACCCCAACGTTATGTGATTTGGTTCTACAAATCATGTGCGTCAATGTGGAGTCTAACATTTAGATTAAAAAGAGAGTAATTTTATTTAGCGCTATCCAAATTGTGACAAACAATGTCCATCAACAAGACTGAGTGCAACATATGACTGATCACTGAAAATAAATGCATTTAGTCACTGTCTTTGTCCTTAAACTGATGGTGGATTAAGCACAAAAACGCACATGTTATACATTAAAAACACCAAACTGGGATCACAGGAAGAGGAAAAGGAAAGAAACTGGGTTTGTTGAAGAAAACCTGCCAGTAAGCATGTCGGATCACAGTCTGTGAGCTCTTACGTTTAACCGTTGACTCTCTTTCTGAAACAGATAACCATGTACACTTAATTTCTGTCAAATAAATAACAAAGTAATGTGTCATGGTTTGTAGTTCTTCTCAGACTGTATTTACCTCATTTTAAGACCTACTAAGAAGCAAGCTAATTTTTAATGTGGTACTCATATGTAAAACCTTAGAGTTTAAAGAGGGTCTGCTCTCTTTTTAACATTATTAGAGTGAGGGTTAGAATATAAAAAAACCTAACCTGTTATGCTTGTTTTACTGATACTGATACTTCATATCTGCCTCTAATCTCACAAATGCTTTGGGGGAACATGTCCTAACTGGTGGGTCCAGAATGATGACCATGGGTGACTCGGGCTCACTCTGAAATCTAACTGATCAAAGTCAGAAAACAAAAAACAGATAAAAAAGGCCCACATATGAAAGACGAGCAAAAGAGGAGACATAAAAGAAGTTCCGAGAGAAGCAAGACAACCAGAGTTCAAGGCAAAATGACCAGAAATGCCTTAGCTAAAGACAAACCTACATTTATTGCAGGAATTTTCCCTAAATGGAAAGTATGCCTGTTCATAAACATGACACTTGTGCAGTAGAGTTACTTCATCAAAATATTTAAACAAGGCAGTGTCTTGTAATTGGATTTCATTCGAAGCCATTTCTGCAGACTTTTGAGTCTAAAGTAATAAAAAGAACAAGCACACCTAGATTACAATAAAGATATCAGCTGACATTATGACTTTCTTTATCACTTAAAAATCTTGAAGCAATTTTTTGTCTTTCCAGAAAACAAACACGTTTGTCCTTCAAGCTTCTCCGCTTCTTCGAGCATTGCCCCGTGTCTGTTCTGTTTCTGCAACCTACATCCAGTAATTTTCTAAAATCTACAAGTCCTTATGTTGAGGACTTGCTCCTTATAAAATTCTCTTACTGATCCCTTTAAAAACTGTGGCAAAAAAGTAGCCAGAAATGCACAAGAGGAGTTTGATAGATTTCAGACAGTACAGGATCAGAATGTAGATTTTTGCAGTAAAATGAGAAAACAACCAAAAGTTTCACCTGTTGCATACAATCTGGATATTAAACAAAGACTACTATTTGAAGTCGCGTTGCTCCCAAGCTTCGAAATACGACTTCAAGGTATCTGGAACGTGTAGCACAAACAACCTGACCCAACCCCCAAAGCGGTTGACTGGGAAACTGATGGATGTAAAGAGGTACAACATGTGCACAAAGAAAAATGGTTAAACTAAGTGTTATAAAGGTGAAAGAAAAACAGGCAGTAATTTTAAATGGTATAATAATATGTCATGTAAGGATATAGACTTTGTACTTTGTCACCGTAAAACAGTTAGGCCTCTTTTACACAACTTCCCTGCTGTTTGAGGTTAGTTTAGTTTACTGTATATTTAGTTGCTTTGTTCAAGAACTGACATACAGAAACACATGCACTGAGGCAAGGAGCCTTAACCATCATTCAGGGCTGCTAAGGCATACATACCAACACCAAGGCCCTCCTTCCTGCCCGACTGATCCAAGTGCAAGTTATAGCTAGTTCATCTCTGACTTTGCATTTTTCCTTGTGGGTGTCTATATGTGTTAAGCATGTGCCTGTCAAAACATGCATCTGTTTGTGTCAGCGCGCTTCCAATGTCATATTTAATCTCACAATGACGCATGCAGTTTATCAAAATTGCACACCTATACTTCCCGCAGTGCATGCTGGGATAGCAACCACAAAACCCCCAAAAAGCAGGCTTGTGTATGAGCACATCAGCGAAGCAAAGAACTGTTTACTCCTACCTGAAAAAGGATCCTCTGAATTGTCTGCCTCTTGCTCCTCTGAAAAGATTTTGCCCAAGCTGATAGGTCTGTTCCCTCCAGCTGCAGCTCCACTGTTGCTGCCATCTTCCACATCCTCCACTGGCACCACAGTGAAGGTGGGCATCTTGATTCTTCTTTTACCCGGAAGAAACTATGAAGAGATTACAAACTAGGAAGACACTGGCTTTTCCCACAGAGAACAGATTTTAAAAAGTGTCCAGATAAATCTAAATAAAAGGACTGAACCCGATGAGGCAGGCCAAACTTCACTTTAACCACAACATGGCACTCAGATCTTTTGTTTCCCTTCTTTTTGGTGTGTAATCCAATGTCCTCTAGACTCAGGGTGAAAGTACCGCCTCCTGCACATGAAGCAGGCCAAAGTCCTCCTGTGTATCAAGTTACGCCCTCTCCTTGTTTCTTTCCCTCCCTTTTCTCCTAACTGCTTCAGCACTGTTGGCCCACGTGACCCTCTGTTTACCATATGAACAGTTAGTCCACACAGAGAAAGCCCTGCAGCCCCTCCCACTCTGACGTCCCACTTCTCTCGCACACACCTTAGAAATGCAAGATGGCAGGGAAGCAATATCCAGAAGTACATATAAAAAGGATCTGACTCATCCACACGAAGCGGAACACCCGAGTCATGCTTAGCAGGACAAACCTAAGTCTGTTTCTTTCTGCTTTCGTTTGTTCCTCTCCCTTCGGGCTAATAGTTGTCGTCTCTGTGTTTTTCCAGGTAAACAAGAGGAGTGTTCCTTTTCCCACATTGCATGATGGGTAATGAGGAAGAACAGCGATTCAGAATATTCTTGCTCTCTGACGTCCGCACACATTGTAACAGCAAAGGAAACACCTTGGAAATCTTGAAGAGTGACTTTCCTCTTTATTTCTCTGTATTTCCTGTCTGTTGTGAGTTCCACGATTACAATGGACAGTCACAGGCGGAAAGGAGTGAGCTTTGAATAACAACGGCCACAAGTAAACATGCATTGTATTTAGTTTGTGGGAACAATTATTTTATTACCCATCTTTCTCTTTAAAAGGCTGGGCAGGGCCTGTCTTACTCAACTATAAACTACCTGTTACATCATATCTTTGTGTCAGTACTGTGAAGTCTGAGTACTGAGAAACTATACAAGTGTCTGTTTTTGAAAGTGTCTGTGTCAGTCAGTATATTTTGCAGCACGTCTGTTAGGTGTTTAAAAGGAAGCTAAACTACATGTCTTACTTGAGAATGCCATTTTGGCTTTTGAGGTTTAAAACTATAGTAAAATATACTATGGTCTGAAATTATACATGTCTGTATTCATCTAATGTATTTTATACCACTTGTATTTAAAGTTTAACACATTGTTGAGTTATTCTAACATAAACCCGAGACACATGGAAAAATGCCATTTACACCCTGAAATGCAAGACAGTATGAACAAGCAGCTTTACTGCTGCTGTTTTCTGTATTATTTTGGTAGTTCAATTTTTGCTCTTTGCTCTCCAGGAGGATGGTATCATTTTTGTGCTATTTGTTAATTTTTTTAATATTACATTGCCAATCCTGGACCTCATCCACTACATAGCATTATTAATCTGGACATTAACTACACAAATGCCTTTATGTAACATTTCTAATGAATCCATTAGAATCACGTAATAGATTAATTAGACAAATCATCTCAGAAAGTTGATTCTGTTCATCTGTATGTGACGTTTTCAGTGCAAGAAATATTTTGTAACTTATCCAAGCGACTTCTTCAGTCTTGGCTGACAACAACACATTTGCACAAAGTACAAAACTAGCACCGCTGACTAACAGTGGGCCGTGAGCTAGATCTCTTAGGCTGTAAAATTCCCATCAATAATGAATTTAGAAGTCGATGTGTAGGGTTAACCAGTAAGTGCCACAGATCAGGATTTTATGTTTGTCTCTCATAATCTATTGGAGCACAAACTGAGTATCATGAGGAGGCTACAACAACACAAAGTGAACAACATCGCCACAGACACAGCAGCCAGGGAAGCAGAAGAACATCATGTCAAGAAAGCATGTTGTTCTAATAGTTTTCCGGTACTTGTCTTTTGTTCTGCAAACACAGAAACACAAGCACTTCAACTCAGAGGCTGCACTCTGCTGAATGATACAGGACCACTGTAACCAGCTCCTTGTGTTATTTCAGAACTTGTGCTGACAAAATAACCAGATACTCAGTATTGTTCACACTGACAATATTGTGCACCCCTATGTATGTTTACACAACTTATAATGTAGCAGGCTGCTGGGGATTACTCTGATCCCCTTATTGACAATTTGAGAGGTGAAACACAGTTTCGCACAAGTTCATGTACGAGATTTAAACTGCACACGCCAACATTCGCGCTGTGTTTATGTTCATAACAGAACATCTGTCGAACACACTTCTTGTACAGCTTCACTCTGCTTACATTACCTGTGCTCACCTGCAGACACAGAAACACAAGCACTTCCGTTCAGCGCGGATTCACTCTGGAAGCCGCTCGCGCCACGCGCGTGTGCCAACAAGATCTAAGGACCCCCAAGCTGCCCTACCCAGTGCCTGCGCGAGGTCCACTCATGGGAATTATAATAGACCTGTCGCTACCCGGGGTACCGATCGGGTTTCCGGTACCGATCGGGTAGTTTTTTTTTGTTTGTTTTTTTCGTGTTTTTTTTTATTGACAAAGCACAAAATACAGATATACAAATACAAAATAGCAAACACAATGTCAGGGGGTTCGTATAAAAAAGCAAAATAGACACAGTCTATTATAGAATCACATGATATTGAACAGGGAACATAGGTTTACGGTTTTGACAGCTTTTTGATTTTGAGAATGTTGTATGGTTTAACATATTGTTTGGTTTCATTTAAAAAGCACCGAAAGGATGGTTTTGCGTTAGAAAATTTCGACTTATGTATATGAAATTTAGCCAATAATATCAATAAGTTAATCAAATAAAATTCGTTTGCCCTGTGCATGGGGTACTTAAAGAAACCAAACAACATTTTCTCGTAACAAAGAGAGAACTCAGAAAGGAAAAAGGAAACAACAAAAACACAAAATTCTTGCCAGAAAAGATTCGTGTATAAGCATGACCAAAATAAATGAGAAATATCTTCCTTCACACAATTACAAAATGTACAGTTAACATCAATGTCCTTTTTATAACGTGCAAGAAAAGACCTAGTTGGGTAAAAACGATGAATAACTTTAAAAGATATTTCCTTTACTTTGTTATTTAATAGAAATTTCGACGGTAAAGTCCAAATCTCCTCCCATTCCAGGTCCTGGTATAAGTCATTCCAGTAGGCGACAGCCGTTGGGACACAAGTTCTGTCTTTTTGAAACAGAGTTCGTATTTCACGGTTGTTTTTCCTCCTTACAGAAGGGAAAACGGATCGGGTAGTGACAAGACCCCGTGCACGAGAAAATGCTAACTTCCTGGTTTGAGACCGGATGTGGGGTTGTACATTTCCGGTAGCTTTACTTTGCGGTCAATCGCTACTGCGAAGATATACTCCAAAACCATGTCCAAAACTCGAAAACGGAAAGATGGCGTTAAGTTACAAAGAGCAGAAGGTGGGAACTCTCACCACTGTTGTGTCATAAAAAATCTAATGATCAATTTTGACGTTTACATCACTCAACACAAGCAGAACTGCATCACTGCAGCAGAAGACACATCGTCCACATTCAGAAGCACATCTCTGTATAATGACTGGTCTTATGATTTAAACAGGCAAATGTTCAGCATTCAAACTGCAGGTGAAGAATAGTCAAACCAGATGTTTCCCGTTATGTCGAGATCAGCTAGTCAAGTACACACACACACACACAGCATGTTAACAAACCGTGAAAAAAGCCACACAAAAAATGAATGATTGCTGGTAACGGTTTCTATACATTAGTATGTACAAAGGGTATGTTGTGACTTACCTTCAAAATTACAGCGGTCCCTCGCTATAACGCGGTTCACCTTTCACCTCGCTGTTTCACGGATTTTTTAGTGCAAGTTTGCACGTTTTTTTCTTTACATCACATTGTGTCCTGCGTCCTGATCGCTGTAGACGATCTCCTCCGTGACGTCTCTCCTGTACAGTACAGAATCGCTGCATCGATCGCTCGCAGTGTGACTCTGAAGTGCAGTACTGTATGTCCACGATGTCCACCAAACGTTTTGCACCGTCAAAAAATAAAATTGGCTACTTGATTTCACCTATTGCTGGTTATTTTTAGAACATAACACCTGCGATAAACGAGGGACAGCTGAGAAATATAACATTTGAATCCCTTTTCTCTTTTGCTCTGAGGCGCGGGGGAAAAAATATCGACAAGTCGATGAACATCATTTACAGATATATTGGGTAAATGCCCGAGACATCTATAGAAATGTAAATCGCCGCTTGATTCATTCATTTGCTTAACTTGTTTTGGACTGTAAACCAGGCGCGAATAGGACACCGGAAACAAAGCTCCCCACAGGAGTTTCTGCACCGGAAGTAGCATATGCTAACGTGCACATAGTCAATTAACCCACTAAATGTTGTAGTTGGATTGCCAGTGAGCATAATATATGTCAAAATAAAGTAATAAAAATGTAAATCAACACAGTAACATCAATAAGGAACAAAATTAAATAAAATTATGTTTTGAAATCCACTCCTGTGGATTCAAAAAGGTGAAAGGGGAACACCATCTCAGAATCGAAGAGGGGGCCTGAGAGTACATCTTTTCATCTTATAATGCTGTGACCAGCCATGGTACTCATGGCTATTTGTCACTGGTCATGACGATTTTCATATTAATGATAATATGAATGAAATTGACCTCATCGTCCAAAGTCATGCTTTCCCCAGGCAGTATCACTTAGAAGGCATAGCGTGTATTTTTTGACTGCTATGCAGATGATACCCAGCTTTCTCTATCCACGAGGCCAGGTAACAAACACACTTAAAATTACAGAAATGCCTTCAAGATACAAAGACCTGGATAACCTCTAATTTCTTGCTTCTTAATTCATAAAAAACTGAGGTTATTGTACTTGGCCCTAATAATCTTAGAAATATAGTTTCTAACCACATGCTTACTCTTACTGGTATTGCATTTAAAATCCTTCTTATCACATACAAGATCTTGAATAATCAGTCCCCATCTTATCTCAAAGACCACGTACCTTACCGTGACAATAAGCACATCGCTTTCAGATCGCTGGTTTACTTGTGGTTCCTTGGGTATTTAAAAGTAGAATGGGAGGCAGAGCCTTCAGCTTTCAGGCCCCTTTTCTGTGGAGCCAGCTCCCAGTTTGGATTCAGGAGCAGACACTATCTCTGTTATTAAGATTAGGCTTAAAACTTTCCTTTTTGATAAAGCTTATAGTTAGGGCTGAATCACTTGATAGTGAATCCTCCATAAGTTATGGTGCAATAGGCCCATAATTAATGGGCTTAATGCAATACCTTCCCACTGTTGCCAAAGCACTTTCTCACAGGGGTTCATCTGATTGTTGGGATTTTGTTTGTATTATTGTAGGGTTTTTACCTTAGAATATAAAGCCTTTACAACAACAGTTGCCTTGAGTCAACGTTATTTTTATTTGTTGCTATATAAATAAAATTTAATTGAGTTGGTGCCATTGTTAGTCTCTTCAAAGTCATCAAATGATAAGTACTAAGGTCACACCATATAATGCCAGCAGAGGGTGCTGCAGGTTCATGAGGCCTTGAACCTGCAGCGCTGACAGTGAAGTGCGAAGAGATGGCAACTCAGTGTCCAAGTCACAGGGAAGGATATTTATAACTTGCAAGCAGCCAGTGGTGGACTAGCTGCACATATGCTTTGGTTCACAGGAGGATGGCGCAAAGAGCACCTGAATCTGAACAGAGCTGTAGAAAATGATATACAGTTATTTAAGATAAGTCATGCTTGTTTAATGAGGTGAGATGCAAATTTTGTATCTACAAAACCCCATTTTTTCCTTCATATCATTTGTGTGATATTGCTATGCCTATGCCTGAACCAGCACAGATTCTCCTTCCTGGACAAAACTGCCATTTTATCCTCAGATGGCTCATGTGTGAATGTTGAAAAAAAAGGTAAAACCTAGAGAAGTAGAGGTGAAATCAAATCCCTTTAGCAAACAGTAAAAAGGTCAGTGCTGACGCAGACCTGGGAGCAGGCTGTCCTCCCTCAAGACTATATTCTTAAGTGGCTATAGATTCTATTTGTAGCATTTTACCTGTTTACTGACTCCCCCACTCCAAAACCAGGTAGCTGCACAAACATACTGCAGGGTTTGGATGACCTCTTGTGACATCACACAAGGTATAAATTTCAATTGCCTGCACTGTGCTGTCAGACCACAAAATGCAACATCAAGAGCAACAGAACTCGTGTTTGTCAAAGTTTTCATTTAGTCAGAGTATTTGACGAAATCCAGAGATATTGAATATATGAACAATGCTTCTAATTATATACACAGACACCCAATGAAAAGTAATTCCTTCTATATTAAACAAAAGTGTTGCTGAGATTGTGTTAAATGCTAAATACACTCACCAGTTATTTTATTAGGTACATCTTGTAAGTACCAGAACTGTCTTAATTCTTTGCAGCATAGATTCAATAAGACATTGGAAACATTAATCAGAGATTCAGGTCTATATTGACATGACAGCATCACTCAGTTGCTGCAGAGTTGTTGGTTGCAAATCCGTGAGGTAAATCTCCTATTGCACCACATCCCAAAGGTGCTCTATTAGATTGAGATCCGCCTGTGGAGGCCGAGTACAGGGAACTCATTGTCATGTTCAAGTGTGCACTCTATCATGCAAATGTCAGAGCAGAAACTGAGACTCATCAGACCAGTCAACACTCTTCCAGTCTTTTATTGTCCAGTTTAAGCCTGTGCTAATTGTTGCCTCATTTTCTTGTTTTTACCAGGTTTAAGCACCCGATGTGGTCGTCTGCTGTTTCTTCTCTGATCTCTGGCATGAATAGAGATCAGAGAAGATCTTCTCTGATCAGAGATCTTCAACAAGGGAACTGCCAATGGTGCATACAGATTTTCTATTGTTTGGACCATTCTCCATAAACCCTTCTCTAATGTCTTCATACTTGAGGAACAAAGAAAATAATAATTCCAACTGACAAACATAAAAAACCATTGACATTTTTTCCAAAAAAGTTTATCTTCCTCTAACATGTAAGGTTAGGATAGGGTTACCACCAACAGTGACTTAGACTGTAAACTGTTAAAGAAACAACCACACATCATGGTGATGCCTAACTTTGAATTATACTATTAAATAAACTCAACTAAAGTTTCTGAACCAAAAATCTTTTTGGAACTGCTATACTGTATAGTAGCATTGAAGATCATATAATGCCTCCCTTGTCCGCATCACTCTTCTCCTTTTAGAGACATGACCACTTGCTCAACATGCAGCAATCTCCAGAACACCCAAGAATAACCTGCTCGGTCCTTCTTCACACTTTAACTTAAACACCGAGTTCTCCTTCGTTATGGAAAAAACCAAAAATGAATATCTTAACTATTAGGATTCACTGTGTGTACTCAGCCTACCGTAACCAACAGGGGGGCTCCAGGCAAGCATGGGCAGCAGTCAGACAACTATTTTTGGTATAAGTGGAAAATTTTGTTTTTGAATGGGGACCAACAGCAAAGGATCAGGAGAAAGTCTGTGACTCCTGGGGGACTGTGGGAAACAGTGACCCTCTGCAACACTCTGCTGGCGCTGAAATTCTGCATGTGGGTTACCAACAAAACAGCAAGCGAGGGAGGGTTGCCAAGCCCATAATTTGACTTTGGGATCAGTATGTGTGTGCGAGTGTGTTTGGCTGGTGGGAGGTGCAGAGCCAGAATTCATCATCCTTAAAATGCTTTCCACCTGCAGATGAAAAAAAAAAGTAGTAAAACTTCCAAGGACCGAAATCAAGTCAGTTTTCTTCTTTGTGTCAGCATTTTACACGAAAACAGATGAGGTGAACCACTCCTTAAGCTAGAAACACTGCAGAGGAAACCGGTGGGAGGAAAATGTAAAATGTGGAGAAACGAAAAAAAGGCGAATGATTAAATGAGTGGGTGATAACTAAAACTGACAGACTAGCAACAAAATGTGGGTCTGGAATCTGCTCAAAAATTCGCTGAATTTTTGGAGGGACTTTAGCACAGGAGGCCAAGAGCAGTTGTAGTTTCAATCAGTAAAAGCAGGACATGGAGACTCTTGCCAAACATGAGGCAAGATTTCAGACCAATTAATTTCTTTGAAGTGTGACTGCTTACTGTACATAGTCCAGTAGACATGTTTGCTTAAGGGAGTTTAGAAACAGTCTGACTGAGTGATATATCGCTCTCGCCCATATTTCTGCCACTTGTCATCGCCCACTCCCTTTCCTCCAGAGTGGGCAGAGCATTGGCACCAACCCTCTTTCCAGCTGGTGCAACCTGTAGGCTGTGCATTCGAAACCACTCATGGTGTTTTTGGCCACTGATTTAGCTAAAATAAATAGATATGTCAGCAACTCAAATAGAAAATATAGAACATAAAAACAAACAAAAAGAAAATTCATATAATCTGTAAATCAGGATTTAAAATATAATTTGGTACCCCAAGAGTGCCTCTTTGATGTACGCAAGATGTATCCCAAATAAACTGAAAATGCTAAAGGCTTTGTGGGGAAGGCTTTGCCACATTGCAGCTGAGGAGGTAGAACAGGTCATTAACAAACTGGAAGGTTGGTGGTTCGATCCCTGGCTGCTCCAGTCCACATGCCAAAGTATCCTTGGGTAAGAGACCAACCCCAAGCTGCTGTGCAGTGTGCTTATGAGATACAGTGTGAATGTTTAACAGAAAAGCACTTAGGTAGAAGAAGCATAGAAAAAAGTGTTTGTGTGAGTGAGAACCAGTCCATTTACTAATCACTTACTTGTTTCTAGCAAAATACATTCAGCATCCAACATCCTCAGAATGTGTTCTCTTACACAAGGACACAAGAGGCTTCCTGAACAGACTCTCTAGGTGCCGGTGCCAGACAAAGAGCAAGGGTCCAACTAAAAATGGAAAGAGGGACTAAAAAAGTAGTTAACGTGACACTAACCCCAAAACTGAGAGATGTAACAAACAATGAAGAAACAGGAAATACAAAGAGCTTGTAAAAACACAACTGCTCACTGTACCCTTTGGGCTGGGGACCCTGGTCAGTGCCTGAGAAGCTGTCCATTGGTAAAATTTCTTATAGGTATGGTTCTGGGGAAAATTCATTTTCTAATTCTGTAAAGTAGATGACCTGAGAGGAGGATACTACCAAAGTCAGGAACCAACAGTGTTGGTCAAGTTACTTGAAAAAAGTTATCCTGTTACTTTACTGATTACTTATTTTCAAAAGTAATTAGTTACTTAGTTACTTTTTAAAACATGATTTATCCCCTAAATAGGTGATAAAGCAATAGATCTTTCAGCCCAATTCTACTTTTCCTGCATAATCCATCATACAAAATGCAATCAAATGAAAAAGTCTCTTTTTAAAACTTGTTTTATTCGTTTTAATCTTTTAACTTTATGCATCAAGCAAACATTAAATTATCTGCAACATTCTCTGACTGGAAGAAATTTGTTTAACATTTAAACCTATTTTCTGCATATTTCAGCACATAAAATAAAATTGTTTTTTGTGTTTACACTCAGTCTTTCAAATAGATGCAAGTAAAACACAGCAGAAAATAAATAAAATCAAAGACTCAGTGGTGCTGTTGCTCTATTTTCACCTGTATAGCAGGAGTGGGGCAGGCGGAGGTTTGCCCTGGTGCAGGTGTGCCGCAGCGCTCAGTGAAAGGATACGGCAGTTTCTCTGTGAATTTCACATATCAGCGGCAGCGTATTTGGTGCTTGCTCAGAGGTTTAGGGGGTTTTTTTTGCTGTAAAAAGAAGTTTTCTTCCCACACAGTGAGCAGCGGACGCTAATGTTTTTGTCACTTTTTATGGAATCAAACTCAAAGTAAGATCAGTACTTCCACGCTTTAAACGCTGCACGCTCATACTCTCTCCCGCACTCCATTGTTGATCTGCACACAGCTGTTGCCACGAACATCGCACTCGCTTACGTCATTGTCATGAGACACTGTCCCATGCAACAAACCACAATATTAGCCAGACACGCAGTTAAAATGATGAAAATGACAATGACACCAGTCAGCTCCAGCTGCCTGTATCAGGATACTTGGCAGTCCACAAGGTGGATGGATGGGTACAGGTGGATGAGTTATGACTTGTTACCAGGGAGGATACTATCTATAGAGACCAAAACTGATGGAGATTTTAACATGGGAGTCTAAGGGGATTTACTGACTTCTGAAGCTTACCTTGAGTGGTCACTTCACTCTTGAGGTTGTCCTTTGGAGTTAACCAGTAAAAAGAAAAGTCACCAAAACATAAAAGAAATACAATTTATTTTATGATGATGGCAAATTTAAAAAAAAAAAAAGAACCCAAGTGAGAATAACTATTAAAAGAACGCTGAGTTCAGTGTGTCACAGTTCACTGAGGACTCACATGCAGGACTCTTTGGTTTGAGGAGACCAGTGGGGTTTATTTCACATTCACCAGGTGTACAGACAGTGAAGGGAATTGTGCTACATACAAATGTGACAGGGGTCCGGGCTCCAGGGAATCCAAGGTGGGGAGGAGAGGGGAAAACACTCGCTCGAGCTGAGATACACTGATGCGAGTCACGCAATGATCCAGTGATGAATGGCTGCCATCCCTCTGCTTAAATGCAGTGAGACTCAGGTGTTTCCATTTCACGGGTGCCGTGAAACTGCAACGAGTTCCACCCCGGCACAAGAGAGAGAACAATAATGCAGATCAGCTACCTGCTGATCCACCGGGCCGTGACACGATTATTTTTGGCATTAGAAACATACACATCTCTGTGACGAACATTAAAAGTTCTTTTTTCCAGGACCAACTCTTCCTGTACATTTACACTGAAATTGAAGCATAACCGACATATTAATGTAGTTTAATGATTTGCCCCTAATGATTCTTTCAGGCTTAATAGATTGACACAAAGGCTAACCGAGTATGACTTTGAGAAGCTTCCAGATCTGTGTTGTGTCATGAGAAAGAAGACTGAAACTCCCCACCGTTATAAATACACCTCAGCCATCAGAAAGCCCTGCGGCCGTGAGATGATTACCATGTTTTGCCACCAAAACACAGCTGCTAACTATGTTAAAATAATAACAACGTCTAAATCTATGAGTGGTGGAGGGCTGAGAGGAGGAAGTCCAACCGCACACTCACACAGCAGCGTGCACACACACACACACACACACACACATGCCTCTCATCCTGTCACGCAGTGATTGTTAGCCCACATGCTTGGTGTGTGTCCACCCAGGAGTCGACCGCCAGCAGTGAGGGGCTATAAAGCATGCGAGTGATTGCACGAGGCATATTTAGAAAGTGCCTCACTTTTACACACGCACAGTTACACATTTGTACGTAGAGGTGGACACACACAAACACACACACACATTTTACCCATGCACTTCAGTGTTTTTCAGGCATGACCAGATGTGTCCAAATTTCAAACATATCTCACAAAGCCTCATAATTGCTATGTCTATTTGATGTTTCTGTATTTTTTTGACCAACACACACAATCAAAAAGGTTTTATTGCTAAAACGGGCAACACAGGAGTATGTTGTTAGACTTACACAAATACAAGCTGGGACTATTTATTCATTTGCCATGAAAAGACTCATACTTTTCTTTACAGTTCAGTTTTGTAGATTAAATGTTCCAGGTCTCTGTCTATCATTATTTAAAGATTCATGAGATGGCAGTTATGATTACAAGGGGTAACTAAGTTTAGCACGAGGGGAGAATGAACACTGTGAAGGCTTTGAGTCTGATGCAGATTGACTGAAGCATTTGACGTATGCAGTTCCTAGCTGAGAAGTGTGGCACACAGAGTGGAGAATATGTCCTCCATGTCTGTGGGGCCCTTCTCAATGGGGGCCAGGTTAGATTGTGCTAAGCTCAGCATATCCTAGTCAAAAACCTAGATTTCTTACCAGTGCACCTGGGTCCATTTAAATGCTGCAAAGTCGCCATGTTTTATGGAGATATGCTGGAGGCACGGTAAATGGTAAATGGACTGGTTCTTATATAAAAGCCCTCTTCTACTCTAACTGAGGACTCGAAGTGCTTTATGCATTTACAAAAGCACTTTTTTCTCTTTCTGTGTAAGTGCTTTCTATCTAACATTCACACACATTCATATTCGGGTGGATGTACTGGAGAACGTTTGGGGTTCTTGGGTATGTTGCCCAAAGATATTTGGCATGCAGACTGGAGCAGACGGGGATCGAACCAACCTACCGATTAGTAGGTGAGCTGCTCTATCTGTGGAGCTACAGCCACCCCACATACAGGTTAATAATGTGTGTGTTTTATAAATACATGTCACTGTCAGTCGCTGCACACAATAAATAATAAAAAAAAAAACAACCCCCCCCCCCCAAACACACACACACAAAATATTCATATTAAATAAACCTGTGCATTTTTTGTTGATGAAACATGATTGAAACATGTTTAGATGAAGTAAGTTCAGCTCTTGGAATATTTTAATCCTTTACAATTTTGTAATTTTATTCCAACACTATTCAATAACTTTTACCCCAATACTACTTGGTCACTTTAATACTACATGTTGTCTTCATATTACATAATGTTCAACAAAGTGTAGAGTGTGGTTAACATAAAAAGTAAATGGATTTACAACTACCATCCTGTCTTTATCCGGG
Source organism: Simochromis diagramma (assembly GCF_900408965.1). NCBI lineage: Eukaryota > Metazoa > Chordata > Actinopteri > Cichliformes > Cichlidae > Simochromis > Simochromis diagramma. Next base: position 2,393,077 of record NW_024386982.1, read on the forward strand.
TTGCAGAGGGGCTGGGGCATGTCCCCAAAGTGATAGGTTAAGAGGCAGGGTACACCCCGGACAGTTTACCAGTCTATCACATAGAGACAAACAACCATTTGCGCTCACATTCACGGGTAATTTAGAATCACCAATTAACCTAACTCTAATTGCATGAGTTCTTACTGTAGGAGGAAACCAGAATACCCAGAGAGAAACCACTGCAAATGTCAATAGAAAATTGTGCTTAGTCTGCATATGATAGAATACTGCATGATGACCTTTTGATGACTCAGACTGTTGTTCACTACAAGACTTGTTCTGTTCCCTCTTATCATACAAAGACGGAGCAGTTTCTTCTTCTAGCGATAATAAGAGCTGAACAAGCACACTGTTCCAAAAAACAGTAATGTCAAAGTATCTTACTGTATATTTTACAGTTTTGTACTGTCTTTCTAGAATATCATGAAATTTACATAAGTAGACGGTGATTTTACATGTCAAAGGTAAAATAACATAACATCACTGTAAATATAGTAAAACACAATTTACTTGTTTTTTAAATATATGTTTTTGTACATATGAATATTTAGATTGTAAAAATACATTCAGAAATGTATCATCATTTCACAAATATTTGTCTGTTAAGTGAGAGAATAATCTGTTAAATTCAAATGTAATACTATAGAAAAATATATAAAATGATCGAAAATTAATGAGAATAATCAATAATTAAAGGAGTATTTGAATTATAATTGTGCTGAAAATTTCATGTCATCTAGGTCTGATTCAATAATTCAGAGGTAACAAGTGAAAATATAATTAATAGGAATAAAAACTTAAAAAAAACATATAAAACATTGCACGGCCACGCTGTGCTAATTATATATTTTAAAAAATAAATGTAGAGATAGGAATTGCAATTAATATAAATCTCAAAGTATTCACAACATTCCTGGACAGAAATAGGCCTCTGCACCTGGGGTGAGGGTGTGGCCATGAAAACAATGTGACATGCCATTGGATGTTGGGACACATAATAACATGACACTAAGCATCGGCCAATGAATGTGAACTAACAACCACAAGCTCGCAGGTATGGCTGTACTGTAGGAAAAAATCCTGATATAAAAGTATTTTACTGCATTTTACAGTTTTGTTCTGTTCTTCTAGAATATCGTCAAAGTTATGTAAATAGACTGATTTCACATTTCAAATGTAAATTAACGTTAAATCACTGTAATGTAATAAAACATAATTTTCATGATTATTAAATGTATCTGTCTGTACATATGCATATTTGGATTGTTAAAATACATTCACAAATGTATCATGATTTCACAAATATCTGTCCGTTATTTGAAAGATTGAACTGTTGAACTCAAATGTAATGCTATGGAAAAGTATATAATATGATTCCTATAAGCTTGTGTTACATCACATAAGTATTATTATCATTGCTGTGCGATATGGCAGCCTCGCCTCTGTCCCAGGGCATGCAATCCATTATTATTTAAACCAACTGTTAACTGTATATTTCTGTACCTTTACGTATTATGATTCATATTGCCACATTCATTGACCTTGTTTATAGGTAATTTCATTGTTTGATCACGTTAAAATGTTCCTAATTTAATTTCTAAAAGCACTTGGAAAAGGCAGAATCCCATGTAAAATTAGCGCAACAAACTGTATTGTCATTACTGGAAATAAACGTATTTTCATGAGGAAGTTATTTTCTGTTATTTTACGGTAGTATTTTGGCGCCCAGCTGCCGGAATATTACTGTGTTTTTAAGATTTGTTTTTTTCCCCCTATTTATAGATAATTTCATTGTTTAATCACATTAACATGTTCCTAATTTAATGTTTAAAATCACTTTAAAAGGCAAGATCGCATGTAAAATTAGCGCAACAAACTGTATTGTCATTACTGGAAATAACCGTATTTTTATGAGGAAGTTATTTTCTGTTATTTTACGGTAGTATTTTGGCACCCAGCTGCCGGAATATTACCGTTTTTTTAAGATGTTTTTTTAACAGTGCAGTTTCACTCCCTACCAGGAAGAGGAGCCGCTTCTTACAGAAACACACACATACGCACATACTTACGCACCAACATTCCTCTGTCATGAACAAACGTACTTACTGTTGTATTACCCTTGTATATAAATAAAGACCAGAACAGAAACAGAGTGCAAGTCCCTGAGCCCCCGCTCTCGTGCGGGCGCTCTGTGACTGCCCTTGCTGCAAGTAAAACTGTGTGTTTCTACTCTCTGATTCTCAGCTGAAGAAGCTGTATACCGAAAAAAGTTGAGGCGGCTGCTTGACTTGACTGAGATGGATGCCTTCCGACTTCCGGTCTGGCGGGTCGTGTGATGGCTGTGTAGGTAGGGTAATTGCTCCCGACCTTTTTACTTTTCCCCCCCAATTTATCTAACTCGAAACTTAAGAAGCTTGGATGGATAGTGTGGAGTTTTTGTGTTTGGAATAAAAATGCCCAGAAAATTTAAGAAAAAGGATGTAAGGACGTAGTGAAGTGGAAGAAGATGCTTTGTTGCAAGCTAGTAGTAATATGGAAGACGACCAGCAATCCGATGCTAATGCTAGTGCAAAAGACTACCCAGCTACGATGGATATGATATTAAAAGAATTCTGTGCTTTCAGAAAAGACACAAATGAGCAGTTTAATGCTATAAGGGAGAATGTGGATGGCATTGGTAAAAGACTCGATGAAGCAGAGGGACGCATAGATGTTGTGGAGACTCGAATTCAGGTTTCGGAGGAGCTGCTAATGGAATTAGCAAATCTTCAGTTGCGATGCGAAACTAAGCTACTGGATTTAGAGGGACGGTCACGTCGCAAGAATCTCAGAATATATGGCGTGAAGGAAGGAGAAGAGGACAAATTCCCATCTGTTGTAAACTTTGTAGAGGTTTTATTTGAAAAGACAATGTGCCTCTCTTCTCCCACCGTGTTGGGAATCGAAAGAGCACACCGAGCCGGTGCTAAGAAACCCCTGGAAGGAGCCCCTCCACGCTCAATTGTGGTCAAACTCGCAAGCTACCGTATCAAAGAAGACATTATCAAGAAGGCCTGGCAGGCTAGGGGGTTTGACTTTCAGGATACTAGGATATATGTGGACAATGATTATGCCCCGGAGATACAACGAAGAAGAAAAGAATATGCGGCAGCGAAGAAGGTGCTTAAGGAGAATAACATTCGCTTCCAGACGCCTTTCCCGGCCAAGCTGAGAGTGTACTACAGAGATGGAACCGCGACGTACAACACGGCACATGAAGCGACTATCGACATGGTGAAGAGAGGATTATCGGTAGACGTTGTGAAAGACAGGGATACACTCATGGACCAAATAAAACAGCAGACTTGGCAAACAAGTACGAAGAAGAAATGTGGAAATACGATCCAAAAGCAGGGTTTCAAGGAGCGTCTCCAGGTATTTAGGAACCAAGATGACCGTGGATAACCAGGCTGTTTGTGACGGAGCATCATATTAGAGGTAAACTCAAGAGTATAGAGACTTAAGATGAACTGAGACTACGAACTTTATTTTGATAAAGATGTTTTTGTTTTATAATTAAGTAATTCCATAAAGAGGGCATATAAAAGTACATTAAAGTCGGGTCATTTATATGCATAGTAAGCTGGACCCTACAGACCACTGGGCTTCCGGCCTGCGTGCCGAAGACGGTGCTCTTCCACAAGTGGACAGAAGAGTTTTTCCCTCACTAATTACAGCTAATAGAGTGTTTATGTTTCTGGAAGTTAGTATGATTGTATGTTTTTGTTGTATAATGTTTTTTTCTATAATGTTTTTTTTTCTCTTTTTTTTCTCATCGGGGTGTACTTTTCGATTTCTGGTCATGTGCAGAGATTAAAATCATATAAGGCCGTACAATAATGCCTCGCAAGGTAACTAAAGTAGTGTCATTTAATGTAAATGGTTTGGGGAATCATATTAAAAGAAGCAAAATTATGTCAAAAATAAAAAGAGAAGGAATAGAAGTTGCCTTTCTACAGGAATCTCACTTACCACAGTTTGAGCATGAAAAACTTAAGAAATGGAAATTCAACCAGTATTCTTCTTCTTGTCCTCAGAGTTCAAAAAGGGGTGTGGTAATTTTAATTTTGAGTAGGTTAAATTTTGAATGCATTCAAGAAATAGGCGAGGACGGACAAGGTAAGCGACTCATGTTGTAACTGACGTCAGACGCCGGAGATTTTGGCGGAAAATTAAAGCAAATGGTAGTTTAGATTTGAACAAATTCATTTAAACTTCAGTATTACCAAATACACTTATCAATTGTCTTATAACTAACACTATTTGTCTAAATAATCTCCAACACCCTGGAGAACAACGAGGAGAGTTTAGAGACTCTCCAAGATTATATTGATCAGTGCTTTCAGGATCTCGTGATGAAGAAGACCCAGTGTGCAGCTTCCCCGGCCAAACCTGAGACGCCGTCGTCGAAAAGACAACGCCCGGCAGATTCCCCCGGCTCAACATCGCCAGCCGGCAAAGATATTGCCGACATACTGGAGTCAATCGACAAGCGATTGTCCAGTTTCGACGCAAGGCTGTCCTTGGTGGAGATTCTTCACCGGGAATTTAAATGCTTGCGAGAATCCCTGGAGTACAGCCAGCAGCAGGTGGAAACGCTTGCTGCTGAAAATGCCACGCTAAGGGAGTCGGTGAAATGTCTCACAGATGTTACCCAGCTCAATAGAGAAAATAAAAAAATAAAAGAAACAGTTATCAATCTACAAGCTCGTAGCATGCGTGATAATCTGGTATTTTCTGGTATTCCAGAAGCCGCTGGAGAGGACGCGGAGACTACGGTAAAAAGCTTCATCAAAACCCACCTGAAGCTGCCGGAGGACACGGTGAAGAACATCGTCTTCGATCGGGTACATCGCCTCGGCCCCATTCGGGCTACGGCCGGGAGACCACGTCCTATCGTGGCCAAATTCGGCCACTTCAACCAAAAGCAACATGTGAAAAGCCGCGGCAGGGAATTAAAAGGAACGGACTTCAGCGTGAACGACCAGTTCCCCAAAGAGATCTTGGAACGACGCAGGGTCCTCTTCCCAATCCGACGCGGCTTCATCCAGAAGGGCTCCCGCGCTGTCATCGCTGTGGACCGGCTGTACGTGGACGGACAGCTCCACCGCGACCCCAACATCACTCCGTGGCTGTATTAACCTCACACCAGATAAGAATCAGCTGCACCCTTTCCCTATCCACTCACACTAACTTGCATTAACATCTGTTTAACTTACCAGTATCAAATCGCATCTTAAAGTGTGATTTCATAGCAGAATTAACACAGTCACTCTCCGTCAGTGATTTAATTGGAATGTTTACGTTTTGTTTTGTTTTTTTCTTCTCGTTTTTTTTTTCCTCTCTTTTCCCCCTCTTGGTTTTATGCTGCTCACCCCTGTCCTTGGTTTCTTTCTTTATTCCTTTCACTGCCTCGATCACCTGCTTCGACACTCATCCGCAAACATCCTTTATTTCGACACATACGCACCATGCGCTCAACGGCAGCACATTTACATCAGTCAGACAGCGCACACAGTCATATAAGATACACACACACTTAAGCCAAGCCTACTCATATTAGTAACTATGCATACACAAAGTCAGACTCAGGGAGCATCTCGCCACACATTTTTTCTCTCTCTCCTTCTCTTTCTTTATGAACAAGTGACGTATTCTCTCCACCTGTCTAAGCGACGCACACAGCATACATCCCTAGTTATACACAAACATCTATGGGTACACTGAGGTTCATTACATGGAATATAAATGGAGCAAAAAAAAAAAAAAAAAAAAAAAAAAAAGAAAAAG